>NW_020273439.1:321687-395152 GCF_003268045.1 Sipha flava
ATTATTATTATTATTATTATTATTATTATTATTATTATTATTATTATTTTAATTATTATCATTTTCATTTTATCGATTTTGTGAAAAATCTATTCTGTAATAAATTATTATTTCGTAGAACTCTTAAACTTGTGCGTTTTGCGTATGATCGCGTGTTTCGCGTACGACGCGCGCATAAATTATGGTGTAAAGTACGTGTAATACACGCGTACTGTATATATTTATATTGAAATTATGCAGATTGTTATTGTTCAATCGTAACGTACAACACACGTTCGTGTACGCGGACATGCGCGTGTGTACGTTAGATCAAAAAATTATAAACACAAATCTACGTGTGTATTGCACGCACAGTGCTACGCAATATTGTTATACAACCCGGTATGATGATTGCGTGCGTTGTGCACTCGTTGCAAAAAAAAAAAAAAAAAGGAATACGTCTATATGTTATATTATCCTATATGAGAGAGACGACCGAGTGCGGTTCGTACATTAAAATAGTATTTTTATTCGCACTCGACCGTTTTCCTCTCTCTCTCTCTTTCTTGCCTTCGCGAACGTGTTCGCGCGCGCGTACGATTCGCGTACGCGTCGGCACAAACAACAGGTGTGCACGCGCCCGCCGTGGTGAGACGAAAATTAAAAACCCGTTCTAACGGGTCTCCGCGGCGGAGATTCGTCTCGCCCACCGCCGAACGGGACTCGTGTCCACCCGGCGAACGCAGTGGCGTCTTAACGGGGGGGGGGGGGGGAGGGGAGGGGTGCCCCCCCCCCTTGAGCCGTGAAAAAACTAAAAAAAAAAAACGAATGAGCGAACGGTTTACTAAAACAAAAATCGTTTTGGCGATAGTTGTCAAAACAGTTTACCGTACACAAAAATGTTTGCTCCTATAGAAGTTTGACTGCTAATCGAGTTTGAATAAAAAATAATTTTTCTATCGATAAAAATATTGCGGTATGAAGTTTGTGGAACCTAAAATCACGTCTCGTTGAATCAAGCAATAGGAAACCATAAATGGGATATGTACGCGAACCGTAAGTGTACGGAAAACATTTTCGCCGGTCTCCCCCCCCCCCCTTGTGGCTTCTCGAAAACCGCCACTGGACGAACGACGGGTCCGCCACGCGGTCATTGTCGGCCGCGTCCGATGTTCGCAGGTGCACGAATGATATCCGTACAGCTAATGGGGATGTAGTCGATTGGATACGAAATCTGGACATTCATCTATAATCTACACCCAGTGCTTCCCAAACTTTTTCGACTCACGGCGCCCTTTTTGATTTAAGGTTTTTTTCTGGGCGCCCTTCTTTAAGTCATAACACGACTAATCATAAGGAAAATGTTAGACCCGATAGTATTTCATGACGGCGCGGCGCCCTTATACAGACATCACGGCGCACACTTTGGGAACCTATGATCTACACTTTCAAATATATCCCAGCCATAACAGAGTTATCGCCTGTCTTGATAAGCTCATTTTTATATTTATTTTTACCTTCATTTATATCACGTTAACTTGTGTCGGTCTGTTAGTGTTTACATGTGTAAATCCGTTGCTCTACTGTGTCATACGAAATATGTATATAGTTACGCGACGTCGTCGAACCCGGGTGGGCCACGCGCGCGTGTCCGTTTCGCCGCATTCCGCGTGCCAACGTTCGCACGAGAACGCACCGAAATCGGTTGTCGGATCGCGCGGCCGTCGTTTGTTTACGTTTTACCGTGCCAAACCGTCCGGACACACCGTGAGGTAAAACCGTACGAGAAATACGAACGCTCTCCGATCATCCGGACACGTCGGCATTAGGTGCCCATACACGAACGGATTTTATAACGGATTTGGTCTCTGACGGATTAAATCCTCTAAAAAGTCCTATCGTGTGTGGTGTTCTAAGGATTCAATCCGGCAGATTTAAAATCCAACGGATTTAGTCCAACGGTTCAAGTCTCTCGCTTTGCTACAGACTAAAAGACCAGGTCCGGCGGACCACGGACCTTGATAAGAAATTTTTGATAACTGTTGTAGTCCGTCGCATAAATCCGCAGATCTTTCAGAACGTCTTGAAAGACCAAAGGACTAGGTCCTCAGCATAAAAATCAACGGATTTCCTCCGCTAACCAGCGGACATGGTCCGCTGGTGGATTCGCTCCGCGAAAAATAGCGGACTTTTATTTTCACGTTAGTGGACACGTTAAAGGACCTAGTCCGACGGACCAAATCTTTCAAGGACCTAAGGATGTAGTCCGTCAGACCAAATCCGTTATAAAATCCGCTCGTGTATGGGCACCTATTGTGGCGCGACTAGGGGGGCGCATGAGGGTTTTTAGCGCCCCCTAGTTCAAATTCAGCGTTCCAGTTGTTTTTATTCAGATCCACGCAGAACATATTTTAACGCGCAAACAGGGCCGGCGTTAGAGGGAGACGAAACGAGGCATTTGTCCAGGGTCTCGCGCTTAAAATTTTAATAGAAAAATATTTTGTACGGAAATCTCATAAAATAAAACTTGAAACGCGTGGATCGTCTGGTGAGTGCGATTTCTTGAGAAATCCGTTTGACGTATAACAAAAAATAATTAACAAACAATATTACGAATATTATTACAATATTTTTATGTGTATTTAATGGATGGCGGTGAATTGGTCTCGAAAAATTGATCGCCAGTGAATTAATCGCGAGTAAAATTAGACGCCATGTTAATTGATCGGCAAATAAAATAGTTTTTAATAGTTTTGAACATTTTAATACTGGTTTACAATCCAATATATATATATATACATATAAATATATTATGTAGGTATATCAATGTTGAATAAACAATAGATATTTAATATATTATATAGTTATATACAAAAAACTCAATGGGTAGATAACGTTTGTTGTAACACTTGTAATCAATTATGGTTATCGAAGATAAAATTATTATTGCTATGGACTGCTCTTATCACGATTATACGACTTTTGTTGACTTACTATACTTGACTAATATGACTCGGCGTGGCGATAAATCTCGATATTCAAGGTGATTAAATTTCGAACAACGAAAATTCCATTTTAGTGTTTTACCTCAACTATTGGTCGTACCCGAACACCGTACCTTCTATACAATATTTGTGTAGTATGCTAGTGTGTCTTGAAGTATTGAGTTGTATTAATTTGTATTAAATTGTAGCGCATTTTCCATTTTTTAATAATGAAATTTATTAAGAGTGCAGCATTAATATAAATTTTATAATTATCAATTGTTAATATCTACTTTTATTTTTAATTTAATTTTTACTTGTATGTATACTGTAGTATAGTATTATAATTCAAAAATATTTAAAATTAATCTTTGTTTGGCGATCAATTATTATGGTGACCAATTGTACCCGCGATCAATTCACCGGATACCGTATTTAATATGTCACGAATGCACTCACCCGTATGGCTCGTCGCACGGTATGAAAAACGGGATACCTAGAAAGTTTATCTTGTGGCATTTCTTAAATTTAATTAGTTATTACACTGGCGTGCAGCTGTCATTGTGTCTGATTACATATTATCGTATTTAATTACGGCCTACAGGCGACTATGGTTAATGGTAAAATAAGTTTTGCTCAAGGCCTCGCAAAAGATAGCGCTGGCCCCAGTGGCGCACCTAGGGGGTTAAGGGGTTGTAACCCCCCCCCATGAAATTTTCTCCGATGTCTAGGTTAAAATTTACAAATTTTACAAGTTTGAAATATGAAAAGCTAGTATTTAATACACCTAGTATCATTGATTATAGAATAGTCTATTCTATTATCAATGCTATTGTTTAAGTCAAAATATATTAAGGATTTGCATAGTTTGGTTAATTGTAAAATGTTTTATATTTTTACCTTGATCTCCCCGAAAAAAAAATCCTGTGTGCGCCACTGGCTGGCCCTGCATACAGAGTACGAGACACAAGTGGCCCCCCCCCCCCAGTAAAATGCTATTCAGTGGTGGGTGATCGTGCCACCGACCAACGCATTCTCATAACGACCGTAGTGACACGAATTGATTTTCCCTGTATGTTCCTCTGCGGAAGAACACCACGTCTACGAACTACGATGGTAAACAATTTTATCGAAGTGCCACCTAGTGAAAACTACTTGAAATATATTCTGGATATATGATCTATAGTAATCGCAGAAGAATACAGTTCAATTTTATTTTCAGCGATTTCAGCGCCCCCAATGTTTGGGCTCTAGTTGCGAACGGATATCGAACGGCAAAAATGAAATACGCGTCCGGCTAAAGTGCGACTCCGAGACCTATCGGTTAAATTTCGAAAACGAACGAGCGATTTCCATTGGTTCAATAAAATTCAACGGAAAACGGGTTCACAAAAAAAAAAAAAAATCGATTGATCGTACAGGTTGCATTGCGTTCAATCAGTGTACATCGTATCCATATATTGATATGTTCATCGTATTCACGAGGGGTTGTGGTGTTATGTGCAGGAGTGCACTTGGTCGCTGAATAGAAAATTAACGGAAAAATTATAGAAAAATTACATTTCCGGCACACACACACCGTGTTGTGTGTTGTTTTTCTCTCTTGCCTCGGTCTCGATTGTTTTTCTGCGTTCCGATCGTCGGTATAGGATTTCAACGCTGATCACTATTTTTTATTTACGTCAAAATTTCAATGCGCCGATCCCTTGAAATTCAGATTTTCGATGCATTTCAATCACGTAATTCGTTTCGCGTATAATGAGACTTTTCAAAGATGAAACTCGTATTTTCCGTTTTGATACTTTTTCGAATGTTAGAAACGATGTTTTAAAACTATATGGTCGTAGTTTTGACCATATAGTGTATTATACAACGGCTTAAACGTTTTCGGGAATTTTTTTCTTTTTTGCGTTTTTGCTCTAGAGCATTGAAATTCGGATCGCAGTTATGACGTACTCGTGTAAGCGCTTTACATTCCGAGTAAACTTTGGTCGCATAATCAATTGGTTCGATTATATAACGCACGTTGAATACTATTTCAAACAGGTATATATATATAGACTTACCTTGAAACCGATAACGGTTGAACTGACGTCTAACGTTCACGGACGATACATGTCTTTGAGTTCGCCATAAATCGGAACAAACTGGTTCCGACGAGTACAGTATTTTTATTTTTTTTACGGAGTGCACCTATTATGCAGACCTAACACGGCCAATTCGCTGTTAATGTTGCTCGGAACACTGATCGGTCAAAACAGCTGCTGTTCGCAGACAACGTTTCAAGTCCCGTAACCACGTTCCAGCCGTTTCGGTCGAATTCAGAAGCCGTCGTTGCGTCTCGTTGACCCGAGTCGAGACGGTAATGTTTTCGGAAAAAGCTGTCAACAACCGTCCGCATCGGTTTTCGCGACTCGTTTTCGTTGGGTTGTCGGTCTTGTCCGACAACGGATCTTGGTTTTTATAGGGGAGAATGGAGATGGGGCACAACGTGTTCGAAATAATATTAAATACGTATTTTATAAGATAAGAAAAATATATCATATATATCGGAACAAAGGTAAGTATCGTTATAGATATAAGTCTGTTATTACCATAAAATGAAAATGAAATTCAAAATATTCGTGAATGAACAGATTGTACCCAAGTGCTGGGGTAGTAATGACCACGAACCATACTTTAAGCACGTAGAATTTTGTTTGGCAAACGAATTTGTCGCGTGCAACAGCTAAACGTTACATGTTCCACTAATAAATAATTTGACTGTGCCCGAAAGTGAAAAACATGGATTACACAAAAAACTTACATGCCGTTAAGTAATATTGTATACTACTGATAAGAAGTGATGTCCGTCTAAGACTTATTGTGAAAAAGTTATTTGCAAATTATTATAATAAATCTTTTTTTTTTTCTTCGCGAACAAATGAAAAACTATTTATGCGCTAGTTGCTCTAATCAACGCAATCATATCATATATAGATATGCTTTTTTTCATTAGGGTTGGGATTTTAATGCTCTAAAAATAAAGCGAAAATGCTTTAAGAATTGTAAAAATTCGTTAAAATATGTATTTATTATAGTTTAAAAACGATATTATAAAAATCATGTTACCAAACATATTTAATTATATTTATTTAACACAATAATAATTAAAATATATACCATTTGCTTAGTATTTACATTTTGTTTAACTTTATTAAAATTTAATCGTCGTTGGACTCTTGAAAATAGAAAAATTTCTTTCGGCTATTCTAACTTTGTTCTATTTTTGATAAAATATGTACATATGGACCGATTTGTTCGTATTTGTTAGTTTATCAATTTAGTATATTAAATACTAAATGTGCGAGTTTTGAGCGAATAAACGCCTAATTGCGTGATCTAAAACCCTAATATTTAAGAATTAATAGTTAAATTCTGAAAAAGGCTCTAAAAACTTGAAAAATGCCATAAGAACAGCAAAATATACTCTAAAAATGCATATAAAGTTATACTTGTTATAAAATGTAAAACAATGCAAAATAAAAACTATATTAAATTAATCAATATTACTTGAAACACATTTTCTGTTTACGGACCTACGTATTGAGACTATAGAAAAAAAATATGCATTTGCGTCATAATCCTAGCTTTATCAATAATTGTTTTAAATCCTTAAACACTTTTCATATTGAGCACATTTTCGAAAACGACCAGTGTATTTATTTTCGATTTATTCGATAGTTTATTTCCACTTATTATTCTACTTAGTATTCAGATGCTCTTTATTCAATATTATTCTACGATACGATTTGTTTGTAAACGATCAGTAATCGCATGCAATTGGGTCTTATCCCGCACATAAATCTATAAAAAACTGAACCGTCGCGGGACGCCTGGCTGATGTGTAACATCGAAACTATTTACTAAAGGAAACGATAATGGAAAAATAAAAGAAATATGGCATAAATAAAAACAAAATGAATTTATTTTTTTAATTTATTTTTATTTTCCATCAAAAGATTACTGGGCATCATTGAGTGGAAACTCGTCTGGAGGCTCAGGTGTCATATTGTTTGCAAATGTTGTTATAATATACAAAATAAATTTCTTAATAATTATAATTTAAACAAGATAAATAGTTATAATAACAAGTATGATAATGAAAAATAATTTAGATATGTGAATACAAAGAATTGTGTTTGATTAGCTTGTATCGTATTTATATTGAAGCCAGTGGTAAATATATTTTTTGAATATCGGTAAACATATTAGAAACATTACTGGGCATTAAATTGTGTGTGTTGAGTTCGTAAAAACGAAAATGTTTCACGACAATTAGTTTAATTCAATCATTCTATATAGAATTTATTAGCTACGGGTGTAATATTGGCTTTATTTATTTTTTTTTTTTTGGGTGATAATGGATTGTGTTTTTTTTTTAGATACGAGAAAAAGATTATATATTAAGTATTGAGAACATTAAACTATTTACATAATTTGTTAATGAGATTTTTCCTATCTTTCTTACTTGCTACTTGTATGATTGTATTTTGGCATTTTTGATGTTATGATACATTATTTAACAATTCGTTTGAGATTATTTGAACTACTGATTCCAGATATAATGTCTTTATTAAACTGCCATTTTTTTCTTTTTTATTTTTTTTTTATCACCCGATTTATATATTTTTAATACATAATATTCTATTTTAACTTCTTTTATTAGATATGTGGTTTGGTTTCTAAATTTATGATAGTATTCTTTTAGTCTTAAATTGAGGGAATATTTTCTAGTTTGTAAATGAAAGCGATCCCATTGTATTGAATGTATTGAATTGATTAATAAAGTGTTGGCCCATAGTTATAGATTTTTAGTTTAAGAATTAATCGATATTATCGAAGAAATTTGGTTTTTCAGATTATTCATTATTTCAGTAAAATAATGGGTTGTCATATTTATATCAGTTATTTCTAATATTTTGAGCCAATTTTGATTTTAAATTACATTATTTAGTTTTAACTCATTGGTTCTTAAATCATTTTTAGGGATTTGGTATATTCTTGCTATTGCTTTATAGATTACCTACACTAATCATTATAGGATAATGTTCAGTCATATTGGATTGGATAATTTTCGATAATATAACAGATAGAAACATAGTTTTTATAGATATATTATCTATACAAGTATTTGAAACTATTCTGGTTGTACCTTAAATTACAAGATAATTCAGTGGCGTATTTGAAAGGGGGGGCAATCTCCCCTCCCCCATTGCCCAAGTTATTTGTATATTTATATAATAAATCTATGTTAAGAAAATATTATATTTAAATTTTAAATTTTTAGTCAGTCATATTTTTTATAAGTAAGGTCTACGTTTCCATCTTTTATATTAATAAAAACATTGA
Organism: Sipha flava; assembly: GCF_003268045.1. Lineage (NCBI taxonomy): Eukaryota > Metazoa > Arthropoda > Insecta > Hemiptera > Aphididae > Sipha > Sipha flava. The sequence continues at coordinate 330,042 of NW_020273439.1, forward strand.
TAACTTTATCATTAAAATCCGACGTATACGTCTGTTATGATTTACAATAATATAATACAATGGTTTAAATAAAATATTTTCGTTGGTCGTAACTCGTGACAATATATTAAAAATACCCTAATGCTGTGCGGGCATAGATATATTAATATGTCTATTAGTGATAGGAAAAATCCGGATTCGCTAAAGTTTGAAAATCCGAATTTTTGAAGTTCAAAATCCGAAATCCGGATTTTACTGTAAACACGAATTTCGGATTCTAAGATCCGGATTTTGCATTGAATCCAGATTTCGGATTTGAAAACATTGAATTAGTATTTTTTCAAGAACTATTTATAGTAAATACAAAATTATTAAACATCCTAAAAATTAAATCATATTTTTACCTAAACTAATTAAAAATTATATATACAAGTTTTTGTGTAACATTAAATACATAAGTAGGATATCATAAAATAAATTTTAGTTATTATTAGTTGAATCTCCAAAAATAATGGTACGAAAAACTTGAAGTGTTTACCAATTATTAAAATATCTTATTTAGATCACCATCATTTTGTCCGAGAATTAAAATAACGATTAAAAAGTGGTGTAATGAATGCTATATGATTAAAATACAGAATTCGCAATAAGAAACCCAAATCTCAGATTTTCTAGTCTAAAATCCGAAATCCGGATTTGGCAGATTTTCGAAGAATCCGGATTTCATTCCCATCACTAATGTGTATGTGTTCGGGTTATTCTATAATATAATGAACATTGTAGTATTGTATAATGTTGTTTGTTTTTATACTTTAGTCGTTATAAGTGTTTAATATTATTTATTTTTATGAAATTCTGTTGTGTTAGTTAAACATTAAAAATTTTAAATATTAATAGAATCGCTACTGATCAAAGCTCGCTTTCTTCGTGGGCCATAAAACGAAAAATATTTCTACCAATCAATAGCGAATGTTGACTCTGATGTATGGGTATGTTCATTAATTATAATGTTTTATAGTTATATTTAATTTATAATTAATAAATAATACACAAATTTGTATTAATTTATTAATAAGATTTTAATTTACTATATATATATACAATAGCCACTTACTTAAATAATATTCAACTAATTAAACAATATTAAAAAATAGCATAATAAAACAAAACGAAGAAAAATTGTCATATACTCGTACACGTAAATTTTATAAATTACGACATTGACGAAGCACAACAGAACGAGTATGCCTTGGGTAATAAATAGCGGTTGCTAGTAGAAGTGGTCTCGGAATAACTGGTATTTTACAGCGGTAATAAGCGTCGTATAGCTTGCGCACACATCTATCTGATGCTCTGTCGTTAAATGTTACAAAGTAGAACAGAATGAAATAACATTATGTTCTTTTAAAATACGTAATATATTATTGATTACTACATAATTTTTGTGTTTTGATTAATAACGTTTTTATTCTTAATCACGCATGGAGAATTCGCCACTACTACCAATTCTATTACGGTTGACTGCAATATAACAAATTCTTTAGATAAAAAAATAAACTTCAAAATTAAATGACGATATGATTAATTTTCCGGTTACTACAAGTAATTTAAACGAATTTACAAGTAATATTAGTGATTTGGGTTATTTTCTAAAGAATACATTTTCAAAAACTCCTGACAACATTAAGATAAAATGATTGAAACTACCTAATATTCATAAAGATGATTTTATTTACCCATATAAAAAAAAAAAAAAAACAAGGAAGAAGGAAGATTCTTGAATAGAACACATTTTGAAAAATACAACTGGTTTGTGTGTTTCAACAAAAACAATGGTGTTTTCTGCAAATATTGTGTATTATTTAGTAATAAATGTGGAAAAGATAGAGTAACACAATTAAATAAATTGGTAAAGGAACCACTGAATAAATATGCAAAAGTCTTAAGAAAAGATGGTGATTTTGAAGAGCATAGAAAAATCAATATCATATTGATATTAAGCGGATTGGCTTTATTGCTTTTACACAGATCAATTAATATAGATATTGACAGAACTATTGACCAATTTTCACAAATGAAAAAAAGAAATATTGATTTTATAATTTAATAAATATTATATTGTTTTACTGTAATTTGAGCGTTATTGTATTTTATTTACCTTATTCAAGATGTGCAATGTGTAAAAGATGCAAGTATAAAATGGACCGATAGGTATGTATTTAAGAACATAAGCATATATATATTGTACTTATCTAGTATATAATGTTCGTAAATTTAGTACCCCTCCCCCATACAATTAATTAAAATACGCCACTGAGATAATTAGTATCATATGATAATATTTTTTTGTTTGATGGTTTATGTATGTCAATATTTAGTTTCTCTAATATAATTTTGTAATCGGTTATTTTTAAATTAGGACAATGTAAAATAACGTTATTTACCTTTTGTAAGGTTATGTCTATATTGCAGTTTGGTGATCTATAAACTTCATAGATCACGAAGTTCATTTTTGACGTTTTATAGTTATCTCTAGGGCTGTTGATGTCTATGGTATCAGTTTCGACTATAGAAATGTAATGAGTCGTTTAAGTATTATATGATGCCATTGTTTTGGTTTTATTAATTATGGTTGAGTATGCTCTATGTCCAACGATTTGGAAATCATAAATGTATATTTTATCGAGGCCTAACCAGGCTTCCGTTAGGACATTTACATCGAAATTATTATCCATACTGTCAATCAAAATACATAGTTCGTCGAAACGTTTTTTTTTTTTAAACGGATATTTACTGTAATTAATATTAATTACATTTTGTTTATATATTATGTTGCTTAGGTTGTCAAAAGAGCAATTATATTATTTATTACAATAATATTATCAAATATTGATGCGTTGTTATTGATTGTATTCATAAAGTGTAATGAGTTGTTGATATTTATTTGACTAACTGTGTTATCTATTGATTTGTGTTATGTAAGAATCGATGGAGATTATTTTCGATAAACATTTTATAATAATAATATATGATTTAAAAATTATCAAACATGCACACGACCTATTATAAATACATTGATTATGAATAAGGTAATTATGGTAGATATAAGAGAAGTATTATGAATATGTGAGTGTGATTTATCTTATGTAAAATGATCGAATGATGTATCGTTAAGAATAATAATAATATAATTATTATATCGTTTTGTATGTCATCGAAAAGACTAGAAAAAAAGTAGATGTTGCAAGATGTCTTCTTAGCCTAGGATCAAGTGTATCGACCCATCAAATGTATCAAATCTAAATAATTTCTCTGGTTAACTGAAGTTAATTGTTCGTTATGTCCGCCAAACGGGAGTTCTTGTTTCACTAAATAACATGTTGCATCAATAAATCGACTAAGAACACGTCTATTATTTTTTAGTTTCATTATATTTTTCGATATTTTTTTTTAATGCTTCATTTAGACACATGTTTCTTTTCTTACATTACCAAATTTTTTTTAAAGTACTTAAAGATACAATATCAGAACGTCTTATTTCACCGCGATGATTTAAATTATGTAAATTGTTCAAAACGTTGTAACCATAATTCGACCAAATACTAGATTCGAGTGAAAATAAAAGACAAGGCCATCAGTATAATTTTTGAGTATCTTGACAACCAAATAGCCATTTGTTTGGACCGTGGTAAGAAATGTTAAAATACCGTACATTTTTTTCTACATTTCGTTTTCAAATCCAAAAGAGTTGGTCTACCATTATTTAAAATATTCTTGTTTTCCTACAAAATTATACGACCTAAAATATTTTACTAATAGTTCTTCGATAATGCATTTACAATAATTACTAATATTTAAATTCACACCTGAAGAACACGAAAGCAGATCCATTTCCATTGTAAAATAATTAAATAAATGTATAAAATGATAAACCTAAATTCTATAACATATCAACACGAAAATGATAATAATGTACGTCGTATGAATCCAAACAAATGCACAAATGCACACGGCCGCCGGTTGTCGCCTTATCGGAAATAAGAACAACTATAAACCGTTTGGTACTCTGTGGTGTATGTTAAATCATAATCGTTTATAAACAGTGTATAAATACGAGCCCCTCTACGATATTGTACGTGTCTCACGTAAGCAGTTTCAGAACATGTTACGTGCGACACCAAGTATCAATAGAACGAAAATAGATTTCCACCAAACGGTCGACGGCGACCACCAAAACATAGTTGTGCTCGTCAAGATTGTTATCTTATATTCTAAACAAATCATTTATTATTTTTGCTATTGTTGAAAGTTTAGAGAAAAAAAAATTGTCAGATCTAAATTTTTGAACTGTTTTTTGTTATTATAATAACATTGATGTTATCTTTTTTTTCAAGTGTAAGCAGTCACTACGCGTACGCTAGGCCTCTGATTTGATCACGTGCATTTAAGGTACCCGAGGACAGCACGAAAATTGATAACGCGGCGAAAGAGAGATGGATCGCCGTGCCGGGTGCCGAGTGCGCGGCGACAGCCAACCTTGCTCCAGTACATCAATTAATGATGTCTCGAAACGAATACCCCATTCTTTTTCTCCTTCACCTTTCTTCCAGCTATTTGGGTCGGCCACCCTTGTCCTAAACCTCCGCACATTTCAATTTTCTACATACCCTACGCACGCACCAACGGCCATTCGTTATTCATTATATATATTATATATATTATATATATCATTCGTATTCATTGATTTCTTTTTGCAAAAATAGTTTTTTTTACCAGGGTATTATTCTGTAAAGGATAACTTAACGTCCGCGCAGGAGATTCACCGCGAAATTCGTAGGATTTTACCATTACCCATCGAACGCGTGGTAATTGTTTCCAGGAGCCCGTGACCGCGGCTGCAACGTTAAAACGCGTTTTCACCGGGGGCGGACCGTTTAAGTTTTACGACCCAGCAAACAAGTGACTAGTGTTTTCAACGAGCACAATCATAGCTTCAGGCCTAAACATAAAATTTTTAGAGTGCCCGGGCGGGGTATGATCGGTCGTGGTTTCCGCTGCGCATTGAGGTCGCCAACGCGAAGCTCTCGGGCACTCGCGTCCTCGTTGCGACACGTGTCTAAATTACTCCTCCGAAATGCCGTTAACTGCGACTGCAAAACAACATTTTGCCGCCGAACGACACGCAGAGCCGAGAGCGAACGTTTAACGAAATTTTCTGTTCGACCAAGCGTTTTCGTGAAACTCTGACGTACATTGCGGGCCACGCGCGATTTTATCTCCGTGTTAACGAATACGATGTTTCTTTGTGATGAATGAACATCCGCGAATGAGCCATCCGAAAACAAACCGGTTCTTGCACGACATACCGGTGCAGTCTCAATCGAGTGTTTTGAAACCGTACGGTTCTGCGCCCGATTTCGATAAAATCGATGAAAATAACGACGATGAGATAACGACGACCTGAAGACCTGATGAAATAGAAACTTTCATCACCAACCGTATCATTCCGGTGAGTTGATATACTACATGCACGTATGTTATTTGGGAGACATTGTTATGGTCACCAGTCGCTTCTTTATATATCGTTTCATCGAGTCGTTTAGGCGAAAATCCAACGTAATATTGTACAATGTGAAGGACGATTTGATTCGTAAATGAAACCGCAGCCGCCCTCCCATTTGTGATTTAAAAGTTTTTATTTATCGCTCTAATCAACGTATGTATGATTTAGAATGTTTTCAGTGAACGTCTCAATTCGTTAACCGATTAGCTTTAACGACGGATGCGATACAATACGAGTATCGTTTTAGAAACATTGCACCGGATATACACTACGTGTTGGTATGTTCATATTCATTGAAATACCAGTGTGTTCACGAAGGTCAGGGATGGAAAGTCCGTCCATGTTACGCAATAAAAAAAAAACTATGACAGCGCGTAAACAAGATATTTATGAAATATATAATTTTATTTTATTTTTTTTTTCGAAAAACAATCATAAGTAGAACGAATATCCAAATTTCGACTGCCACCGTTATAATGTTATGGTGACGACAGAGTTTATTGTTTTTGAACCATGAAATGCAAATAAGTTAGTATATACTAAAAATACGCCGGATCGATTCTATTAGACGTGACCGAAACACGTAAGAAACGTACACTACGCGAAATCGATTTATAATCGAACACGTGATAAGACTAACATAAGTATTATGATCGTGCCCGAGGGGGTTCCGAGGTTCCGAGTCCCTAGTCCGGGGGATCATACATATTCATAACAATTAAGGACTTATTTATGGTTACTATTTAAGTTTAAAATAATATCATTGTTTATTTAATTTCCAAACATTAAATTATTGTTTGGGATTTAAAAAAAAAAAAAAAGTATAAATAGTTGGGAACATAATATTGATATTTACAAGATATAATATTGCGTTAGTTTTCGGTCCCAGGCTACTTTTTTTGTAGGTATAAAAATGTAGTATGTTTTTATACCATTGAGTCCCTGCCACCCCTATAGGTATGTAATTTAGAAAAAATCTTAATTGCATCAGATATTGTTTAAAATATAATTAAATTAATGGAATACTATTTTAATGACAATTGGTCAATATAAATATTTAAAAAAAGTAATAATAATTCTAGGACTCAACGGGTTAACGTATACTTCATAATTAAATTTAAAACATGTGAAAAATATTGAGCATTTGTTATCGTTATTGTTTTTTATTTCTTCGAAAATTCGGACCTTGCTGAACAGGTCTACTAAAAATTTTACTTTTTGTCTCTTAAATACATAAAAACTCTAAAATATGCACTATAAATAGCTTGAAAAATAAAAAAAAATATGTATTTAACTTGAATAATTATAAATTTATTAGAAAAAAAAATTAAATGTAATTTTACAAAATGTTGGGGTCATAGACGTCGGGACTGGTTGAATTAAAACTGTTAACAAAAATGTTAAATTAATTAAATATATTTGTAAAAGTGTACTTATAATTAAATTATTTAATATAAAATTGGAAAATACCCTGGATTGTTAAAATGTTTGATAATCTTATACAATGATAAAATAAGGGAATAACATTGACTATTAATACATCAAATTGTCGATGAAAACACAAAATAATATTTTATGAGGTCTATTTATTTCCAATAATTCAAATATTTTTAAAAATATAACCAAGTAAATACCTTTATTATCAACAAAGTGTGATTATTTCCTGTATTATTTGAAAAAATACTCAAAAATAGCATTATAAACCCTAAATTAGCAAAATAGCAATTAAACCCGTAAATATGCAAAAAAAATAGCAAAATTAAATTTTGTGTATGATATCCTAACAGTTTGAAAAATATTTGTATCATACTTCGAATGTTCAAGGATGAATCAAGAAAAATATGCATTTGCAAGAACTTCCGAGCCCTGGTCATCACATACCGCACCATCATATTTATCTCATGGATTTTAAATTTGATTCGTTTACAGTACTGTAAACGAATAACATTATACCAGTGGCGTTATTCGGGAAAAATATCAGGGATTGGAAAAGTTACTTAGGACGCACAAACCCGTGGGAGTTTTACCCCCACATCCCATTATTATAAAAACATGTTTTAATATAATCATATCATTATATTATATTAGTATAAAATACATTATAAATCTATATAATTATTCTTATATCTAAATACATAAACTATATATTTAAATTTTTTATAATTAATATATAGCTACAAACATTACTTTTATTAAAATTTTAAATTACATTGTCTTTTATAATTATAATATAATAAATAATTACAACCGTTTATAATTTTAAAATTGTAGCAGTATTATTGTTCTACTCTATTTCAATGTGTTTATATAGTAATGATTAATACCTTTTGGTTATTAAATTTTTTTTTTTACCTTTTAGAACTTGATAACTAATACATTCATAACTTAAATTATAAAAAAAAAAAAAAATAATAATAAACAATATAATTTTAAGAATAACAATTAAGTTTTAAAAATTATTAGACTTTAAACGACGTGGTATTGTAGATGAGTCAATTGTTTTATGACTTCATCGTTATTAATATTTAACAATCTTACACGTTCTATTTGTAAAACTCCTAAATAATTTAATCTAGATTGTCCCATAGTAATTCTTAAATAGTTTTTTAAACGTCAGAGACAAGAAAATCTTCTTTCACTTGCTGCTGTATTTGATGGTATAGTTAAAAAAAAAGTTTATATAATTTTACCATTGGCAAATATAACCATAAGTATTATCAAATGATTCGTGTTTTGCAGTGAAATGACGAATGATATTATATGATTTAAGTAGTATAACAATTTATTGACAAATTAAAGGAGTAGCTGAATCGTTTTTATTTGATACGATAAAATATTCTACTTACCAATTCTATTAAAACGTTATTTTTTCTACTGATATTTTTCGTAAAATGTATAGATTATAGATGTGAGCCACGGCCAGCGACCAATTGTATAAAGTATAAATACATCAATAACGTTATAATAATAAATAGTAGAAATACCAAAATCGTAATCATCCTTATCGCGATTGCGTACGATTTACACTTCGAATGATTGGTTGTATTTTATATTTATAACATTGATTTCCCATGGGATAGAGGTTTAAATAAATGCCACATACACGTAGGTAGACGTACGTTTATTTAAAACATAGAGTATAGTGTGAAGATTAGGATTGTACATTAGGCCTTGATTTATATCGTACGAGCGGTTTTCTACCAGACGTGTTTATTTTGATGTTTTATTATAACATTTTGTTCTTCGACGATGTCACAACTCCTTCACAACGCGCAATAATCTCTCAGCTTAACAGTAGTGAAAATTCAACGGAATCACGCCGAATACATTAATATATTTAAATATTGATAACATTTTTTTTTTCCGCATAAAATAAAACGATTGTATTTTGTTATCGTTCTCATGAAAAAATCACCATGAAACCATAAGCGGTCAACCCCGCGGGCAGTGTTCGGGAAAAAACTGATCGGACGGCCGAATAATCCGTGAGATCCCGTGTGTATTCTACGAGTATATATGGTCGAGACGAACCGGTGTTTGCGCGGTGAGATATGGAGATTATTGGAAAGAGAAAATGTTTAAAACAATATCAACGTTTTACGGTGTACTCCTACCAGACGTGTGGGGACGCGTGTAAGCGAGACGAAAATAGGTGGAGAAAATCCGTCCGAGAATTTTCACGACGTTTTACGTAAATTATTCAAAACGGTGTTACGTATCCTCCTCGTATTTTTCATGTTATTACAAAAATACTGTGCCGAAACTATGCACGCACTATATATATACGCATACAACATTGTGCGTATCGCCCGAGTGCGCCTTGTTGGGTTAACCTCGTTCAAACTGTTGAAAAATGTTGTTGCAAATAACGTACATTTATATATGTATACGTGTTATATAATTTGCGGAACTCGTAACAACCGTAATGTATAATAAATCATTGTACACGCGGTTTCCTTTATGCGGAGTTATTTTTTAGCAAATGGAACAGAATAATACGAAATAATTACCCCGTAGATTTTCACCGTAACTCGTTAAAAACTGCATCGTAATTAGTGCTCGTTTGATTATGATATTCGTCTCTTTTCCTTTTTTTTTTTCGATAGCTAAAAGGGTTTTTTGCAATAAAATGTCATTGCATTTCCACCAATGTTTTGCATAATTTTAAAATCGCATGTCGTAAATGTCATGTTCAAGACTATCTACACAGATGTAGACGTTGATCTCTCGTTGTTTAAACGTCAATGATACTATACTATATTATATATTACCATTTTATTATGTATTGACGGGACGACGAAACGGTTTTTTAATTAACCGAAACCGATGGCTTCGTGCACCGCGGTAGTCGCGATCAGTGGCGTGCCGAATATAGGTCGAAATGAAGCCCAGGCATCAAGTTTAAAAGGGGTGGGTGGTTGTTGGATAATAATATGTAAATCGCATAATTATCGTATATATTTAGGTAGAGAAATATTGATATATGAGTTCTGAATGAAATTAATCTAAATATGGGTGGGTGGGTGGTAAACTAGACTTTGCAATCGGCATCAAAACAATTTTTATCTCGGCACGCCACTGGTCGCGATCAACACTTATGTCTTTAAACGTGTGATTCCTATGTACGCGTCAGGAGACGCGCGGCTAACATTACGGGATTAAAATAATCAGGCACGTACCACGCAGTTGTATCAAGTTAGGTTAGTGGTGTATTCGTAATATTTTTCTAGGATATACGATCAGCACATAAGCGTTTATTGGTGGGAGAGGGGGGGGGGCTAAACCCCTTTAAAAAAAAATGTTCTACCTACCTAAGCTTAAAATTACATAGTATAATGGGGACGTGGGATATATACCCGCTAGACTTTTTTTCTAAAAGGCGGGGGGTGTACAACATTTCAACAAAAGTATTTATGGGGGATTTGAAGTGGATGCGCGCCCCCTTAGTTCCCTTGGATTCACGCCTGCTATGGAAGTCTACAATTTAAACTTATCTTTAATAAACTCATAGGTATATATCATATATGAAACATAATATTTATGTTAATATTTATTTTCATGATACCTAATGTTTTATTATGTGTAATAATATTTTAGTATTAATTTAAAATAATTTGCACAAACATGCGACGAATAAATACTGACTAAGTGACTAATTGAAAACAATATAATAATTAATAATCACAATCTATCCAAAACATCGTAGACAGATCGGTTAATATTGTGATAAATTTATAAACAGAACTTTTTGACTGTTGATATATTTTTAACAATTATAATATCCGCTCGACAAGACAATATCGCACGCGTCCAACGGTATTATTTAAATTCTGATGTTACAGTATGTAGACGCTCGGCAGTTTCCGACCGTTTTCGCAAATACCCAAAGTCGGGGAAAATGTAATCGAAGTTTATGCGGGCACGAGGCTATTTTTGGATAGTGGCTATAGTATGTAATAATAATAATAAATTCTATACTGTTGTTGTTGTATAATGTATGCCTTATGGTGATGAAAAATTAGAAGCTTGCGTATACCCATTATGTACGAATGATTAGTTAGCGTATACCCATGACAGACGAATTTTCTTAAAGATACACGCATAAATCCAAAAATAGGGATCCGGATGTACGACGTATACCCGCGTATACCCTCCAATACACCACTGGTTGTACTTGTATATTCATTCAAGTGTGTTTTAAAATATAATTATTATTATTAGTTTAATCGTGACCTTAACAAGAAAACAAAAATGTATCTGAAAAACTACTTATTTTACAACAAGTAGAAGAAAAACAACCCATCGTAAATTATGTTGTGTCGAAAAATAAAAATGAAGTGTATGAAATTTACCTACCAGAGAAGCAAAAGAATTTTTCGATTTTCTGTTTGAAAAACATTTATAACGAAACGTAATCAAATTCAGGGTATTTTTCAGATTAAGCTGGGATCAATTTTGTTATATATTAAACCTAGCCGAGGAAGATATAAAAACCAACCCAAGCATCAAAATAAGAAAACCAATAACTGCTGCTGAAAAACTAGCAGTCACGCTGAGAAAATGTAACATAAAATGTAGGGAACGGATTTATATGTAATAAAAGTACAGAAATATGTACATATATATGTAAGTATAATTTATAAAATATGTGCTAAAAACATCCAAATACGTAGGAAAAAAATTGAATTAAAAAAAAAAAAAAAGTTATTAAATTATTAAATTATCAAAATGATATGTTGAATTGAATTATTACAATATAAACTATTTTTAACTAAATAAACAGTAGAATCAACCTGGACTTCAATACTATTAATAGTTTTTAAATACATTTGTGTGACAAAAGTAAATTTGAAATAAGAATAATTTTTATTATTTGTTTTGTCAATGAAAACTGTTGTGGCATTTAGAGTTATATAATATATTTTTTTTTACATAAGGAGCGATTTATTCTACATGCATTTTGAAGCAAGATACTTAGTCATTACAGAATTTTATATTCATACTATTATTAGGTGTATTGTATGATTGTCGATATTTGATGGCCGGTCGGTCGAAGTTATCTTAATTTATTGTAATAAATCGTATCACGTTAAACGCCTTATAACTCTAAATGCCATGATAATTGATCTTGTAAAAACAAATAATAAAAATAATACCTACTTATTTCTGATTAACTTCTGTTTCAAAATTGTATTTTAAAATTAGTATCAACATTGAAGTCCTGGTTAATTCTAGTTATAACTAGTCAAAATCAGTTTTGACCGAATTGATTTGTTAAAACTAGTATTGACTAGTTGAAACTAGTTTTGACGAATTTCGGGTTTTAACTGTAGCATGTACATATCCCACGTAGTCACAGTATAATTTTTAATTTTTATCACTCAAAAACTGTCAATCAACATCGTTTCCAAGAGTCGAACTTCAAAACGATATTGGAAACGATAATATTTTTAAAATTGTGCACTGGTAGGTATACGGATTATGAGTAGACTGTAAGAAGAATATCCCTGTCATAAGCAACCGCGGGCACTACAAATCCGGATACTTGGACCCGCACGTAACCCATTTACGGACCTCGGAAAAATCCGCTCAAATCCGCACCGACCGACGACCGTGTGCCGTCGTCCAGTAACGGCCTCCAGTAACTCGAATCGAACATGTTGACATTTAGTCAACGTGTTTAATGTGAAAGAATAATGTTGGAATATACGTATATTGTGGCAGTTACGTATCTAATCCAATGACTGTTATGATTGTTTTTAAAATAAACGTGTTTAGAAAAAAAATAAATATTCATCGGCATTGCTCTGCGCTTAAACACTTGTATGAATGCTTTATAACGTATAACTACGGATAAAAACGATCAACGATAGCAAAAATATAAAACCAAAACAAAATTCACAAATAGTTGCAACCATTCGAACGGTATTTTTTCCACAAACATCGTTTTTTTTTTTTTTTATTATTACGGCCCGGAGGAATTTCCAGTTTAACCCGTTCGGTTGTTGTGTTTTCCAATTAATTCAAACGAATTCAAATAATAGCTGATCAAAATGCCAAAATGTGTTCTCGCTGGGGAATAGGGATAATAACGCGGACAAACACTGGACAATTTTTAATTTTATTTCGCCGTTGCGACGCAAAGTAAAACAAACCACGCGTGTTAAAACTTAATTTAGTATGCATTAAAATAATCGCGAACACGTTATTATTTCGACATCATAACATATCAGTGTGTCAGTTGTTTAAAAAAACAACAAAAAAAAAAACCTCGCACGCCGTTGTACGCGCACGTACAGAGTATATATATATACGTATAAACAATGTACGCGTTTATTATAAATAGGTTTGTTAGTTGTGTCCGATGCGGCAACACATAAGTAGTACACAGTAATAATAGCAATCGTTATGTTCACATGAACACCGTTTGTTTGGAAATCATTAACACCGATGCATACGTGCATACCGCTGCAGTCGTACGGAGCAGTGCGTGCAGTGGCGTTGTCAAATGTTTTTGAATAATATACGATAATATAATATTAAAAAAAAAAAATACTTGTCGAGTATGAATTAATAATTATGTTATTGTACAAAAATTACGACAACGCGGTATAAATTAACGTTCTCTTTCTCAGTAAGACCTCCGATGCATTCCATTTGCGACTTTCGTTCGGGCCTTTTTTTCTCTTGGGGGGGGGGGGGTCGAGATTTCACCATCACTCGAACAACTCGAACAACTTGATATTTTTGAAATAAAATTCAAAACAAGTCACGCGATTGATTGACTAACGAATATTGTTTCATGTTGGTGTACCTCAAATCGCAAAAGTCGCAATTTTTATTGCATCAAGTTTGAATCGCGTAGTGTGCGGATAGCCTTAATTCGTCAGTTTTGTCCTTTGATCGACCAAATCGGTCGTGTTGGTATGTACGAGGATAACAATTTCACGGACCGAAAATCGAACATTATAACTAAGAATATTTCTGGTAGATAAATAATATTATTTTTGACTTTTAGGTGAACAATTTAGGATGGCCCACACAGTTTTAATTGTTTACAAAATATGTAATTACGATTACGTGTTAAATTACTCTGTTCAATTTTCTGTTTCCTTCGTATTTTTTTTTTTTTTTTTTGTTATCATGTTTTTCGATTTTTATTATTTATTTCTGAAGTTTCTTGTGTAACGAAAGCAATAACACCATAGAACGGCAGTCTTATTTTTTTTCGATTTTATAAATTTTACCGAGTTACGTGGATAAATCAGGTACAACGTCAAATAATTTGTGTCGTGAATACGCATCAAACAAATGATGTAAAATGAATATTGTAACATAATAGTTTTATAATAATTTGTACAAATGATCGAGTCGCATGTTACTAAACAACTTACACTGTTTTTAAATTGATGGGAATGGCAAGAAATGTTTGTTAACGCGTCAAAAGGTCAAGAAATAGACCATAACCGCAGGGTTTTCGACAGTTTTGAACTTGAACCTAGTCGCGTTACATTTAAACGGGGTGGGATAATATCGGGCAGACCTCGAGTGACAGTGTATACGTGGAAAAAATTTCGTACTACGACGTGATCTGCAGACCATATCGGCGGAGTAGGAATTTCAACCCAAATCGGACAGTTAAACTGTTTGTGTATGGCTATACTTGAAGTAGACATAGATCGTATCGGTTTGGCCGTACTGGTTGGTTGTACGCGATACGAGTGCACTGTACACCGTAGCGACTTATTAACAAGTGGCGTAGTGATTTGTCAATGGAAATAAGACTTCGGTCACAGCAGGCTCTCCTGTGCAGCTCTGTCGGCTTTTGGTCGCGCGGATGTTTTTTTTTTTTTTTTATACTCACGGTCTCGAGAACGGTTCTGTTTTACTGTTTTAGAACAATGACCTACGATGCAGACCGATGACCGATGTTGTACAGTAAACACAGCTGCAGAAGATCGTCAACCATAAATGATCCGAAATTAGAAGCTTTTCTGTGATAAAATCGCCAAAATTATCCGTTTTCCTTACTCATATTACTACCGGTATTTGGGTTTCCGTCCAAGTCGGTCTTCACATTTTTTATCTTATTATATTTTTAAAGTCGTACGAAGTTATGTAAATCGTTGCTACGATTGTCGTTTATCACGTTACCTACACTTGTACAACAATACGAAAGATTTCTTTCGAGGTCATATCTTAATTTTTATCGCGATGTATTTGGAGGGCGAGTAATTAAAACGTACGGGTTATTACATTTTAACATTGAATAACTGTACACGGTTTGTACTTTTTCGGTAAATAATATAACTGATAAAAAAAAAAAAAAAACACATTTTATTTTAATCAATTCTAGGTTTTTTTAGTACAAGCCTAGGTTTTAATGAGAGAATCAATCGTTCCTACTGTATATATTACGATAATATTCCCTATGATTGAAGTGTTTAGTGAATGTATTTCGACTACAACAAATTTTAACAGAATGACGAGCAACAATAGAAACGTATGGACCAATGGTCTCGTTAATATTTGCATTTCAGGCGTGTTGGGTACAACAGCAAAAGCATGCAAATACTCGTAAAAATTAAAAAAAATTATATAGCCAGCCTCTTTTTTTCCGAACAAATTAGTATGTTATTGTATAATTTATGCAGCCATTTATAATTTTTATTAATATATTCTATATACTTTTGATTAGTGCTTAATTTACGATTTTCACTTATCGATGAGAATAATTGTTATAGTTGTTAATACTTTAAATGCAATAATCAATAAAAGGTACAAAAAATATTATAAAAACTCTTACACCATTATGTGTATTGCTTAATTATTTATTTGGTGTACATTTCTTGTTTCGTACATTCGAAAAGTAGAAGAAATGATTAAAATACTCATCTTGTACAGTTTGTTGAAATTAAAATACTGTATAACGTCGGAGGAAAATGTTTTATTCTATAAAAAATGCATATGGCTGTACACTTTTTGGGCACCAACAAATTGAAATCATTGTCTATCTAGTGCCTTTTGTATTTTAAATATTTAATCTTGATATAACGTTAATTAATTAACTAATTATACTTATAAATAAATAACTAATTATAGTTCGTAGACTTATTTCAAAACAAGTATTATTTATATTTTTATTTTAAAAACAAAGTTTTATTGGTAAGCTCGTTGCTTTTTTTTTTTTTTTAATTTGCCATCGTTTCCAAATTACAGCAAAGCGAAGGCTTGTTGCTTATATTATATTTATTTTACCAAACTAAATGAATTTAAATAAATTAATGATTTTTTTTAAATTAATTATTTATTTATGTACCTTATGAATATTATGTATTTTACGCTAAGAAAAATCAAAATACTTTATATAGCATATAATATTTATTTTTTTCATTATTTGTTTACAACTGTTATAGTGATATATTATTCTAATCTATACTTGAGAAATGAAGCAAGTAGTCAAATTTGCTACAAACCAAGTTAGGTATCACTCAAAAGAGCTTTGTTTTATTCATACAATCACTTCAAAAATCACTTATATAGTCAATATTATAAATAATATCATTAAATAAGAAATTAACTATAGTATAGTTTGAAAGCAAATCTACTAGCTGTTTATTAAAACACGTAAGAAACACATAAGTGCTACTGTATTACGACGTGTATGCAACGTTGTGACTTGTTGTAGATTTCCGCACCAACACTGAGTCACGACGTACAATTTTAACCAATTATAGTGATACCATTATTCTCCAGACAAATACGATCGGTACATTATTGTAGAACCAAGAAAACTATTTGCTGTTTTTTAGGGCTGCCAACAAATTTTAGCTTTTCTCGTTTATATTTTTTTAGTTCAAAAATATAATCGAATGCAATGTATTAAATCACGATCGGTTGCTTGTTTTTTTTTTTTTTTTTGCGGTAGATTTTGATATTTTTGACGGCCCCGCATTGTCCTATATTTTATATGAGAATAGGTAGGTTCTAAAAAAATCGATCAAATATCCTATGAAATTACCAAACAAAAACTTTACGAAAATAATAGAATTTATTTTTACAACAGAACCGATGACGAAAACGAACACTTAGTGTCACTGTTCTTGAAATAATCATGTACGGACGAAGTGCTTCTTACAATGATGGTCGAAAATCGTCAGTAATAACAATAGTTTTATCGGTGAGAAACAGGTAGGAAAATAAAATTTTTAGGTGTGTAATAAACCGTACATAAGAATGTGTACATATTACAGATTCCTTCAACGACATTATTATTAATAATAAAAATACATATTTATAATCTATAAGATCCTAATAATTTAAAAATACTCCACGGGATGATAAAAAAAAAAAAAAAATCGGATTACTTCGGATCCCTGACCGATAAAAGAAAACGAACACGTTGATCTCGTAGCTAAAACCGAAATCAACTCTCATCCACTGTCGTTATTCACACAAAACACTTCGTTCGGGGATTTACAAATATTCGTGCGTCAATAATGATCAAAATGCCAACCATAAAATGTCATCATAAATGAACATCTTACTCCACCAAAGTGAATTAAAACACACGGCCGACTACAAATCAGACATATATCACAGAAACACCTACCTAGTGTATTCGTAGTAATATGCTAACAATACCGAGAATTGGACAAGCTAAATTATTTTTTGGTTATCTTATGAGCATAGGGCAACGGATAAAAAATCTGGGGGGCAACAGCCCTCCTACCAAAACAAAAAATAACCTGTAGATTACCCCTACTCTTATATACGAGGCGTGTCCAGAAAGTAAGTGTACTGAGGCTCTCACGTACTATGTTAATATGTTTTAGATTCTGAGCCATGTTGGGTTTACTGCAATGCATCTTTTTTTGTATGTGACACTATTATAAGTTAAATATGCTGTATGTGGTATGCCATGTTTAACATGGAATATATATATGGAAGGGCTAAATCTTGCCCCCCTAGTTGCGCCTATGCTAATAAGCTAGGAAGAACCTTCTATTTGTACAGCTCGTTGAGTTCAAGACATAATCCAATGCACATACTGGTCAAACATAAAATTTTGATAAACAGTATGCTATACTACTCATTATATAATACTTGTGCATAGTTATATGTCAAAATATTTCATTTGCAAGTCTCATAGTAAATTTGAAATAACTATTCATTTTAGTAGGTCAAGTCATTTTTTTCTGATATTTTGTGATGTATGGGGGATGTTGAACGCCTTCCCCAGTCATCCCTGCGTCCGCGCCTGCAGTCGATGTATTAAACAGCTCTGTGTACGTAGTCACGTACCTATTATTATTAATCGTGTAACATGATTTTGTACTGCTCGTTGACAATATTGCCAGTGCAATATGTAAAATATGATTTGTGAAGTCGTAGACATATATTGTTATAATAATACTTGAAAATAATAAATTGCTGAAGCCAAACGGTGTGAAAATGTATTTATTTAACTAAAATTATGTATTATTACAATATATGCGCACATTTGTCGTGCCTATTACTATTATTATTATTATTATTCTTAAATAAAATAAAATCTTTTTGGTAGTTGCCTAGACTAAATTGAACACAATACTATCCATCAAATTTATAAAAACATTGGTAAAATAATAATCGGACGTTGTGTTTTTAGATCATATTAAATTCAGAGCTTACGATTTATAAAACTAAAATGTACTACAATTTTTTTTATGATTAAAAAAAAAAAATCTTACGATAAATGCTATGCTATATATATATATTATATAGAATATGATTTACCATAAACATGAAACATTGCAACAATGAAACCTAATCATAAATTTTTATCAATTTTAATTAAAATAATTAGCAAATTAAAAGTCCGAACCTTAGAAATAATAGGGGAGACTGGGTGCGATTGTAACATTTTTTATAATATTATTTATTTTTGCCAGTATTTAAACTTTTTTTGTTTTAGTTTGACTTTTAATCACTAAAATTACTTAATACCTTTATAATTATGTGATGATTAAATCTTGATTTTCAGAATCTGTTGCATAAATGAGCATGAACGAGGATTAAAAAAAATAAAAAAAATAAAAATAATACAATTGTACCTCAAACAGAGAAAATTGTAAAACAATTAGGGATAATAGTAATTTTCAATTTTAAATGGTTTATTTTAATCTTTAGAACTACTTCACATTAATAATTATAAATAATAACATTTTGGTGGAGAACTAAACTCCATGGCTTTTAGTTAGTTGATTTATTGATTTAAACCGACATGACAAATATTTAGGTCTTTAGTCACTAATCGTATTGATTTTTTTCTATGAGGTATATCTCTGCAGAATTTTGTATAATTACTTCATTAGACCCCCGATACGAAATTATCTTATGCGTGGCATAGTTATAATAAAAAAAAAAAAAATTTAATCTAATGAAATATAGATCAACAATTTAATGTTACAATTATCCCCATTCAATATTATTTTAAAAATTGAAATACAAAGAAAAATACTTACTATTTAGTGTATTTTGAAAAATATCTAGATAAACTACACAAGTTTCTTATCAAATTAGCATTAAAAAGAAAAAAAGAATAAAGTACAACAGGGAAAAATAATTGTAATCTTATAATTTTTATTTTTCACATTTTTTACATTTTTTTTTCGAACGTTAATTATAATATCAATGTTTTGATAAGGAAAAATTGATTATTGGATAGTGTAACAAATTTCATATTTATTTGACGTTTTTGTGTTGTTTGCGGAACAATTTATTGCTAGTGTTACAATTGTCCTTTGTTAAATATCTTATACTAATGAATACTGTAAATCGAAAAACGCGTTTAAATTTGTGTCACGTATAAGTACATGGCATACAAGTGTATGAGTAGCTATGATATAATATAACTTTTTGTAGCACTTAAAAGCTTAAATAATACTAAAATATATTCTTAAAGTTAAAAACTGTAAAATATGCAAATATATACAAAATAAAACTTAAGATTTAGATTCCTTGCATCATGAATAGAACTTTTATTTGACTCTGATATTTTATTAGTCTTTCAAAAAAAAAATATGCAAATGCTAAAAGTCCCTAAGCCCAAGGCCGTGATGTCAGCGTAATAACTTATTACGTTGACATCGCGGGTTTAGTGCCGGATGGAATAAGGATATCGGTCGACATGTTTAAAAACGTCGAATATATACCAGGTTATATACATCTAATAGGTCGTATTATTGCGAATGGACTATTGAAATTAATATAATTTCTTTCTGTTCTTTTTTACCCCGACATTGATTTTCTAAAACCATGTGTCACTCGTACAACGTTTAATTTTGTATTGACGTTATTTCAAAAGACTTTACGCATAAACTTGTCGTTCAAAAGCAAACAAAACATATAGATAACTTTATACCCATGTTGTCCGGTCCTTGAAGGTATATTGCATTAATTATTAAACTAATTAGTTTTTGGCAAAATTGCAAACTTGTATGTTTTTGCTTGTCTTATTTATATAATTGCACATTTTAAAGCATGTTTTGTGAAAGTTTCGATTTTCCATTTAATATTAAAACCAAACTCTTTGATGAACGGTTATTTTAAATAGTCCCCAGTTCGTGTAACATGAATTCGTAGAATTTCAAATAAAAATTTCATTACCACACGACGTTGAAAATACTTATAAAATCTATGAAATGTTTATACTACGAACATTTTTTTTAATACTGTCAGATTTAACATTATTTAAACTTGAATGTAATATTTGTATTTTAATTTAGATTTTTTTAAAATTTTTTTTCTAAGTTAATTAGTTTTTTAATAATAAAAACTGTATAAAAATTATTTATTTTATCGATATATTATATGTTTAATAATAGCGTTTTTGATTTTAAAATAGATATTTTCATATTTTGTTCATATACTTTAATTGCATACTATGACATCTTCACGTTACTTATTAGTTTTGAAAATCTCCAACGTACGTTGTGCATCCAACAGTTTCCGAGAGTACAATGAAGATGAATGATTTAAAACTGTTTTGAGGTCAACCAAATCTGTTAGAATTAAACATGTATTATAACCTGCGTTGCAAATTTTTAAGTTTTAAATTTATACTATTTCACAAATCAGTGATACAATATGGGTTTGTCACCATAAAAACTGAAAGGCAATTTTAGACAACTTCAAAACTATTATAAACATTTTAAACCAAGAGTTTAAGATGTATCAAAATAACATGGAAAATTATTAAAAAAATACAAAAATAATTGTATTTATTCTTTCATAATTGCAAAAAGAATCACTTGTTATACGCGTATATTTTATCAACTATATTTGAAATATAATTAATAATCTTAGCAAACAATTGCAACACGAAAATGGGATACTTGGTTATGCAGCTAGTTAAATAAATGCGATTATAAAAACTTTTGAAGATAGTCAAAATCACTTTTGAATATACATAAAAATTTGGGAAAATATAGTAACATTTTATTGAGATCATAATATAGAATTAGAAATCATATTCATATTTATTAATAGTACCCAAACGAAAAAAAACGCAGCCTTTATTTGTAAAAAAAAAATTGCTTAATTACAACGACTGCAGCTGAAAACGAGGAGTCTGTTAATGAAACCATTTTAATTAATTATTGGAAAGTACACGTTTATTATTCGATATCTGACGAAGTTATAAATAATATAAAGACAAGATTTTCTCCGGAAAGTTTGCAGTTGGCATTTGCTATTAACCTCTTTTTAAATCAGAACTCTGAAAATATTAAAAATTTTTATTTAACAATGTAGGATATGTAAAATGTAAATTAATAAATCAACTTCAATTAAAATTAGTATATTTAAAATTGTACTAATTATGTCCCTTGATTTGAATTGACACCAAACCGAAATGACGATTACCAAAATTTATATCCAACATTATAATAATGAACGGGAATAAAAAAATCAAATAAATTTGTTCAAAATATAAATAACAGTTTATAAACACAACATTTCCTAATACATTTATGCTTCTAAATTTAGCTCTGACCTTACAAATTTCTTCGGCATCACGTGAGAGGTGATTTTCGACTATGAGAGGAATCCGTTTTTCATCCTTGGCAATACTAAACATTTCAAAAGTTATTTCGAATAATACAGACTCGAATAGTATTTTAATTATATACTCCAAAAATAATAGACGTTTGGAAAAAAAGTCGGTTTAAAATAAACACATTTTATTCTTATCTAGATTACGGTATCGTATTTGTTTGATTTACGATTGTTATTAGTTTGGCGAAGGGGTGAAAATCCGTAGCCCTACAGCCTACATTTCCGTTTCGCCGACGCGTTGTCCTCGCCAGGACCGAAACGAAAACAACACTCGGTCCGAGCACAGGTGGACGAAATGTTTTCAACACCGCATCGAAACCAATCCATTGACGTTCGACAACGGTACGGATACGAGTCGAACGGAATCGGTGTTAAATAATATATTATTATATAATATAATATATTATATAATATATTATTATATAATATAATATATTATTATGGTTCGATGCGAAACGCAGATCGTACCTACACTTGGGATCACGACGAAAACAAGAAACGCGCAGAAAGAACCTGTACCGAAACGGAATTGATTGGATTTTTAAAACGCGCGTTGAGGACGTTTTTACACAGTAAACGTTTGTTTCGAAAACGGTGAGCGCACGTAATGGACATTGCAAACGGTCGGTTATTAAAAAAAAAAAAAAACATACCAAACTGTAACAATCGACGATAAAAATTTTGAAAACCGATTTGAATTTGACTTATTGTCTTCTTTATCAGTCCACATTTTCCAATATCATTCCCTGATTATTATAAATTTGATTTGAAAATATTTTCAAATTTCAAATTTTCAAACGTTGATTCTTCAGATTTTAATAAATAATCTTAAAATGCGGACCAATCAATGTCAAAAAGACTAAATAACGCATTCGGATAAGTTTTCAGAAATATTATCGCATTATTAGGTTGGACGGTAGTCGCTGTTGATCGTGCCGAATGTTGAGCCGAAAACGTTGTCCGAACGATAAGCGCGACCCGGGAGACGGTTCGACCGAGCGTTTCGCCGGGTTCCGGATTGTGGCTAGTTCGGCCGCTAGACGCCAGGGATCGTGGCGCGACCCGCAGGACCCAGGGCTCGCGATCGCGCGCGCGTGTATCCTCCCTCCCGCGACCCTCCAGCGACCCTCCCGCCCGGGCGGTGGTGTCGCGAGCGTTCCCATAGGGCCGCGCGGATTTCTGGGCGACGACGTCAGCGCGCACGACCACCACCGTCATCGCTCACCCCTATAAATACGGCATGTTCGGCGCGCCCGCGTTCGTTCACAAGCAACACTCCGACTGCCACCTGCCAGCCTGCCAGCCACCTGTTTGTCGCGCGCCACCTTCAACTTTACGGTAAGTACCGCTTTTCAAGTATTCCCCCAAATTTAACTTTAAGTTTCGTTTCATTATTTCTCCCTCGTTCGCAATATTTTCTCCGGCTTCGTCCCGACTCTTTATAATTTTTTTAAATTTTCGAACGATATTTTCCTCCCCGAAAAACATCATCGAAACGTACGAAAAACACCCGGATTCAAGAAACGACTGAAAAAAAAATATAGTTTCCTACGAACTACGAACTAGCGGTTATTTTTCAAAAATCTCCAACTGTCGGGTTTTATTGATTTTAAAAATTTTACTAGTTCGTAGGATTTCCGTGAAAATAAAATAATTTTCTTGCCATATTTTTTCGCGAACCATAACTGTTTAAAAGGTTTCCAATTTATGGGCAATCGATGAAAAACGGTTTACAGGAAGAAGATCGTCCGGAAATTGCTATTCGGGAAAAATACTAAGAACACTGTATTTTTTATTACCGTTCCTCGCAAACGGTTATTATTAATATATGTTTGGTCGAGATCCGTTTATTTTTTTTCGGTGCGAAAAAGGGGAAAAAATGAAGTCGATGAAGTTTTTATTTTCATTTTATTGCGTTTACCAGGGCAGTTGGTTATTTATTTAATTTTTCGAACGTCTCTCGCGACGTTCTCCTAATTTTAAACGTGTTACAAAAATATACTATACGCATTTTATTTGTTTTCAAAATCGTTAGACGATTTTTGAGATTCAAAAATATATTATACGATATTGTTGTTTTCAATCGAGAATAAATTGGTAATTGACTGTATGAGTGCGATTTGCATTTTGCTATATTTACATGTTTACACAGCGCTATCGAACTTCAAACTCTGACGTCTGTAAGATTATTATAATTTCATAAAAAAAAAAGCAAAATGCAGATATTGAAATGCAGGTCGCAAATGTACCACAATTACTAATCTATTTTTTTAAGGTTTATTAGGGCATCCAAGTTTAATTTTTTTTTACATTTTTCAATAATTATTAATTATACACAATGTTAATCTAATAATAGATAAACATGTAAATAGCTTATTATCGTAAATAAAAATATATATCTTTTGATAGACAAAAGTTAAGAATTACCGTATATTAAAATACGGTTGGTGTTGGTAATGTAATAGTTTACGTAAAAAGAATGGTATATTTTATAGTCTAGTATTTTTATGATTAGTAATTAGTTAAATAATTTAAATATATTTCATTAATCGTTAGTGTGTATGTTCATAGAAAACGTTATTTTAACTATAATGAAATATATATCTGCTATTTAGTTTAAGTAGTATTACTTTGCTATTTGAAAAATTAATTTTATTTACTATTCTTATAAAGGTAATATTTCCTTTTTTTATACTTATATTGTTCGGTCGATTTATGTCATTTTGAAAATGACTTTTTTATATATATTTCAGTCATAAAAATGGGTGAAAAATATATTAGCAAACATTTCAACATGGTATAGACCTTATATGATATTATTTGTTTTGTTATAATTTAAATAGTTGATAATATATATCATATTAATTTCGAACTACGAATATATCAATAAAATTTCACTTTAAAATTAATAAAATGTCTTCATTTGTTCCGTAAGATAGAATATTTTAAAACCTAGTTAATTTAATTTTTTTTTAACTCGTATTTCAAAATTATTGAATTACAATTTATTTACAATTTTAAATAATTTTGTATTTTTGATCATTGCTATGAGTTTAAGACGTACACCATAATGATTTATAATGAACACCAGTATCGATAATCATTTTAATATTTACATTTATTTTGTACTTTAAATTATTTGTTTTTATTGACATTTAATCCTTATAATATTGATTATATATAAAAAATTATATACTTACATAATAACGAGTACTTCCCATAAATACGAAAAACAGTTTTACTCTGTGATCGTTTTGTAATGTATCAGAAATCAAGTCAGAGTCAAGTTTTTGGTATAGTTATATTTATATTTATTACGCATGTTTTCACTAGTTCTTAAATATATGAATTAAATGTTATTTATAATGTGTTTGATAATAATTTATAAATGAGTCAAGATGTAAATGTTGAAAAAATGAAAAATAACACTGGTATTTTGTTGTAGTTTGTTTATCATTATTTTATAGTCATGAATAAAATATAAGTTTATGTGTAAAAAATAAGTGTACGTGAAGAAAACTAATGTTATCAATACATTTATATGTTTCAAATAGTTTTATATTATATTTACTTAAAGTTATGAATAAATAATTGTTGTCACTCATATTTTCTAAAGTTTATTTATATAATATTATAATCGAACTAAATTACTGAATATCACACATTTTTTTTTTTTTTATAAAATTATCCAGACTCAAATATTATTTATAAGTCATTTTAAACACCAAATACAATTATAAAAAAAGAATATTTCAACATTAAATATTATTTTTTATTGTACACGTTATATTGTATGCTACAAAATATATTTCTTGGCGTATTTAAAATATTAGTTTGAAAAATTATTAAAAATAAGAATTATAATAAAAAATTATAAATAAAATATAAAAAAAAATAATTATTAAAAAAAATAATAAATATTATTCAAATTATTTTAATTTTATTTCTAAAATAATATAATCTTATTTAATTACATTAGCTACGTTACCCATCATTTATTAAATTCTTAAGTGATCAATTGTTTAACAATGTTGCTATAATATTAGTAAAACGTATAAATCATTATTGAAGAACATTTAAAATTCATAATTAGGTACCAAATACATTTATTTCAGAATATTATAAACTGTTATTCGCATACGAAATCAAATTATAACTTTTTGTTTTATAAATATGTATTCGTGGTATAATAGTATATAATCGAACACCAAACAGATTACGAAACATAATCTTTGACATATGTAGCAGGTGTTAACATACTTGTTAAAAATTAACAAACCATAACATGAATAAAAATGACAATGGCTAATGGCAATAAAATAATCTTACTAATGAAAAAAAATAAAAATAAAATCAATATAAAACAAAAAGATACGGCAAACTTTTTTTTTCCGACCTAAATTAAATCTGATTAAAAACAGGCGATGTATAACAGTATACAAATACCGACTTAATAATAGGCTTAAATTAATTAATTTATGCTCTATGTATTAACAATTTAATGACATGTAGCTCTGCTATAAATATAATTGGAGTCTTTTCAATATTAAAAGCAGCTTACTTATTTCTTAATTTTCGTAGAAAATTTATTCATTTTTATATTGATATAATTATTTTATACAACTCTGGGGTTCAGTCAATCCTTCCAGTATAGATAAAATCCAATCGTTTCAATCTAAATGCCTTCCGTCGAATAACAAAAGCCTATTTCTTTGTCTCAAACGACACAATTCATAATCACCTCACCAGGCAAACAGTAAAAGAAGTAGCTAAAAACCTCTCTATAAAGCTCCCGCTCAAACCTATCCAACCACCAAAATCTTCTTGTGTCCAACTCAAATGTTTTCAATATTCCGGGTGATCCCAGAAGGTGTTTGAAACGCAAATGGTATTTTATAAATAAGTTTCAATAAGTCTTAGCGCTGGATGGACTCTTCGATCAAGACTGCAATGCGTCCATTATTCTCACTCCAATTATTTGTTGTAAAAAATATTTATTTACAGATTGTATAAATAAATGTATAAATTAAAAAAAAAAAATGATAATAATAATTATTGAAGATTTATAAAGGAGCTCGATTGGTGAGCGATTTAAATATATATGGCTTACCTTCAAGAGTTCATTAGTGTCAGTATTCATAATTTTATTTGCAACGAGGATCGAGCATTGTACTCGAGGACAATACAATAATATTAGTATGAATAATAATATCTCCGTTCCTGTAATATCATACACAGTGTATACACTACTTTGAGTAATTAGTAGTTATACAGATTGTCTTAATGTGTCCAATAACTGTGTTGACATTAATGCATTGAGTTTATATATTCATGTATATTTAAGTTATTAAAATTCATACTGATCGCAGAAATCTGATTATTAGTATGAAAATCGCTCAAATTAATATTCCATTGTTTCTGAATGTTTTAAATATAAAAACAATTATTTGGATTAAAGAATTATACAACTAAGAAAACATATTATACATATATATAAATATAAAAATTCAATGTAAACAATTGTCAAGTACATGGGACAAACAAAAAAAAAAAAAAATAATAATAATTGAAAAACTACAATATTTCCAATCACATAACCAACAGCATTGTCGTTTCGACTCCTCATTTTTATTAAATTTATTACCATCAACATTAATGATTTTTATATGAAATGAAAACGGTTTTATTAATTTGATTTGCTGTTATACTTCAAGCACACACTCATCAAGTTTTATTCGTTAAAATATTAATCTATCAAGTCGATGACATTGGAAATAGTCGTATAATTTTGATTAAAATCAATAATTTTCACAAAATAATGTCTTGTTATTTTTCATTTCTTCCAGCTTAATGCGATTAAAACTCACCCGAACGAAGGAGAGGAGAATAACATTTCCAACCGTTCTAATATTATTTGATCGAAAGTTTATTTTGTAGAATCGAATAAAATAAATGCTTCACAGTTTTCTCTAATCTCTAAGGATTCGGAATAGTACATAAATATATCAGTGAAACAAATTATGATTTCAAAGGCTGTATGATGAGTTAAAATACATTATTTTAGTTTATAGCGTCTATAGCTATAAACATAATTAAACTTCATATCAATGCCATAAAGTTATAATTTTTTCATTAGAAAACATTATTCCTTTGATTCAACTACTATATACATTGGCTATCAGCAAATACTCAAATTAGAGGTCGAAAAATCGATAGTTGGTTAAACTCCAAAGATATTTTTTTACTTTGAAGTATTCAGATAAAATATATAATACACATATAGGATATTTAA
Organism: Sipha flava; assembly: GCF_003268045.1. NCBI lineage: Eukaryota > Metazoa > Arthropoda > Insecta > Hemiptera > Aphididae > Sipha > Sipha flava. The sequence goes on from NW_020273439.1 coordinate 358,475, forward strand.
TTGCGCTATAAAATCTAATTAAATGTTTAATTAGTTTATTTATTTGTATTTAAAATTTATTTATTTAAAGTTAAAAACGGACAATATATCATACAACATAAAATATTTAATTAATTTAGATATCAAATGAATTACATTTTTAGTATGACATGGCACATACACTTTTTAGCAGCATTATATAATTGAATATGAAAATTAAATAATATTGCATTTTTAAACATTATTTTTATTTTTGTTTAATAGAAAATTAATTATAGGTATGGCATTTTCAATGGAGTTAAAATAGTATTACTAAATCTCCGGTGTAGAAAAATTTACATTTCATCGGAATTGTATTATTAGTTATTTTTTTTGCCCTCTATTGTGATTATAATATACATATATTATAATGTTTATTATAAACGATAATTATTAAAATTTCAATTCGTTTGCGCGTGCTTACAAATATTACGCGACGGTTTTAAAATAAACAATAATATTAATAATTAATTTGCACACATTCATTGTAAACCGATCATACCGAATGAATGGTCGAGTTTAGAACACGATATTATTACAGTTTAATATTGTATACGGTACTCTTTGAGGTATTTATCCTGAACGGGGGCTAGAAAATGATCACAATTACAAATTATCATTTACTTTCTTAGTTTATATGCGTTCTTATATTTCGAGTGAAATGAGGAATTTATTGGTACAATTTGTGTACATGATTTCGATCGGAAGTAGTGTTCCGATTATAACCAAATAAATATTAAAAGATAGAAAATTGGTTCTTTTTTGGTACTTGCATAGGGTTATTTTTTCAATTTTCTCAATAATTTTCCGAATAAACAATAAAAACTGGGAAAAAAGGCAAAATACTTGAAATTTCAACAAAGATTTAAACCCTTTTTATTAATAATCGCATATTATTTTGTCGAGTACATTTTTTTTTTTAAGTCAGTGTACACGATTTCGACCAAAAATATTTGACTCATCCATCACAATCATTTGGGATATCTAATCGGAAATATTGTATAGTTGGTACTTCGAATGATATCATTTGATTAATTATCTAACGATTGTCATAACAATCGAGATAAATTGACGAAAATTTATAGAAATACAGTAACATTTACGGCATAGCCGTAATAGTTGACACTATGCTAAGTGTTGTGTGGTTATAAAACAATGCGATTTTAATCAAAAATGTATTCTTAATTTTTCGACAAAAACTTTATTTAATGCTATCAGAGATTTATATAAAATCAACAAATCCATGTTTACTATCTACATCTTTATGTATACATCAATAATATCTTTATATTGGATATGAGAGCAATATTAACACTAAAATTATCCTATCGTCATGTTGTTGTTTGAACATAATCAGTTCATCTTAGTTAAAAAATATTTTAATTTTGAACTTATTTTAACAAAATAATGTGTCTTCATTTACAATATAAAATTAAAAATATGTTATGGTTTTGATAGAATGTATTAAATATCCACTATGATATTTATGATCGATTATATATATATATAACATTCAAATGTATATAATTTCTACATCCATTATGTAGTAAATCTATGTATATATGATATTTTTTTGTTTGATTGGTATATTGATTTATTCGTAAATAAATTTACGAGTACTGACCATCTACTAATTTATATTTTATTTTTTATTATTTTACTATATTTATTTATTAATTAAGATAAAAAAAATGTTGTTTAACAGATTCGTATGAGATTTCTTCTTAGCAAACTTCAAACTTAAATGAGATTGTTGATTTATTATTGATTAATTTGAACAAATTTAAGTCTATTCATCTCCACTTTCAAATTCAACATTTGATTAGTTCAAATCGTCAACATATTAAAATGTCGTTGTATGCGTGAAAATTTTGTGTTACAGTGCTCGTTCATGATATAGATATTTATGAATATTATCTAAATTTGAATTCTTATAGCTTTTCCTTTTTTTTGTTTATAGCTTCAATGCTAAAATTTTAGCGTATTGAACCCTGCGGCAACTGTAGTGGATAGCATAATATTTATGAATGTAACCACATTATAAGTTTTTATCGACTGGATTACGTCAATAATTAAAAATGATGTTATTTCTAGTTAAGTTTTACGAAACCTTTTTCAAAGGATAATGGTCGAAAAATTGTTCTCTAAATGTCTTTATGGAGAGGAAAATATGTTTTAATGAGAAGTATAAGAACGTGAAAAATACAATAATTTCTGTAATAATATTTTCTGTATTTAACATTATAATTATTATAGTGTTAAATACAGAATTATGTTGTTTTTTATTAAGCGGACGGATTTAATTAAAGCCATTATCATAGTGTTTTTTCAATTTTTCTAGATAAACTAGCACATCTCAGGGTCAGTGTTGGGACTACCTAGATAAAATTATCCAAAAGATAATCTAGATAACGTCCAAATTATCTTTCATCTTTTATCTAGATAAATCCAGAGTATCTTTATCTTATACTTATCTTTTTACATTTTTTCTGTCGATAGATAATAGATGTTAAATCAAGCAATGTGGGTCTTTTTTTTTATTAAAATATTATTTTATTATTTTATTTAGCAGTTTTTTATAATTTGTCATACAATAATAATTGAAATATGTGAACTGTGACATTTATATGTATTTTAAAATTTAAATTATTACATTAAAAAATATTTTAATACAAATTCTAGTACAACCAATTGTTATATACTTATATACTAGTATATTGTCTTCATACAACTTTTTTTTTATGTTAACTTATATGACCGAATTAAATTTAGTTAAAAAATTATAAATAATATAAGGCCACTTAGTAATCACTACTTGTACAGATATTAAAATATAGGTAGGTATAAGAAGTAATAATTTAAATTAATCTACATCTATTAATCATTTATTAACCTATTTACTTTTAAGAATAATAAGAATATTCCACCAAACCTTAAGGTATTAAATAAAAGAGTTATTTTAAAAATATAGCCAAGAGTTAGACCTTAAATGTTATTTTAAATAATTCTCTTTTATATTTTTATTTTATCTAGATAACTGAAAGATTATCGTTTATCTTTATCTTAGATAAACCTTTAGTCATTATCTTTATCTTTAATTTAGATAAAAATATTGGTTATCTTTCCCAACACTGCTCAGGGTGTCCATTTGTTCTCGTCTTAATAAGCCATTCGAATTTCTTTCAACGTATTTTATGTGAATGTATGAAATAAAAAAAATGAAAACAACAACTTCATTTGCTTTGTTGATATTTTGGTAATGTGGAAGAGAATAATAATATGTTTGGTTACACATTTTTAACGGTATGACATTTTAGTTTCAATAATATTTTTCTTAATATTTTTCTATAAACGTTTATCTTAAAAAAAAAAAACATTTTAGTAATGATAATACTTTGTATTTATGTACCTACATTATGGATATATTATTACTTTTTTTATTCATAACATAATATTTGAACAATAATAATAGTATTATTAAAACATGACAACAAAATCACAGTTATCACAAATAAAATTGTTTAGGTATTTATCATCAGAATATTTGAGGTCTGGCTTTAAATTCACAATTATATGACATATATATATATGTATATATATACAGATTTTAAGTTTACCATTATAATATTATCTATCAAGCGTATATTTTTGAAGTTATAAAAAAAGGCTGGGTTAGGAAGAAAAAAAAATTTTATTCTCACGTTAGTTATCCAAAATATACGAGTTTAACGTATGTGTGATTCGTAGGAAGTGTAACAAATATCAATATATTAAAAAAGATATAAATTTAAAAAATATTGATCTTGAAAATCTGTATTTTATGGCTATTATTGATATTTTCTTACAATAGCAGAAAAAATGTCGTTTATATTAATGCCAAATCAGTTATTCTATATATTCGATCATTTTTACTTAATATAAATGGAATTGAAATAAAAACATGAGTCAAGACCAGGAGTGTACTGGGAGGGTGGGTAGGTGACCATACCCACCTAGGCCTACTAGTAATGTTATGTTTGTGTCTCAAGCTATAATTTGTCATGTTACACTAGCTGCTTGTTTGCTAATACAATAGCAATATGTAAAATTTCTACCTGCCCGGGCAGGTAGAATTAGATTTGGTGGAAATGAAAATAATATGAAACGATGACCGCCTCTAATAATTTATTCTGATAATTCAAATTTACTTGGTAAATGGAATATTAGAGTTTTGCTAGAATAATAGTTATTGATTTGATATAGGAATTTCTCGTAGGACTTATAAATGTATAATGCAATTAATACAACAAACCTTTAACTCGTTTACTTTTGCAGTGAAAAAAAATTCACCGTAACTATAAAAATATTTACTTTAAGTTTATCTTTATAATTTCCAGTGTAATTTAACTAGAGATCATTTAAATTCAACATTTTTTCTAGATTATTACGAATACAAACGATTTGATATAGTTTTTAATGCGGATGAGGACAAGTTTTCTATAGTTTTTTTTTTTTTATCAAATCATTTCTAAAATACAATATTGTATTAATTATACATGTATCCGTTATCAAGCCTTTACCTTCATGCCATTTTTTGTAGAATATTGATTCACATGTAGATATCATTTTAACTACGTCATAATCATACATGTTTACACTGTGTATATTTTTCATTTAACGTAATTTGATTAAAAAAGATGTGTAATTCGAATAAACAATAATTAGTTAGATATGGCACGTTTTAAGGCTTGGGTACTTGAAACCATTGAGTATAGTAAAATATAAATAATAAATAAAAAATAACAATAAAAAAACAAATAACAAAAAACTATTAACTCGAAATTTAAAAGTTTCCCCGAATAATTCTCGACCAGCTTAGCGTGCAGAAACCCAACGGTCGTTATGTATTACGTCACTCGAATGAACATATTTCAAAGATATGCGTACACCTATTGCTCAAGTTATTTTTCCAATGCTAACTAAATTCAATTGTTAGACTTGTACGGCAAAGATCACAAGTGATCAAAATAGATAATGCATCATGGTCAAACTGCATTAGGTTTAAGAAAAATGTTCAAAAAAACAATATTATGTGTTTCGCAGTTTATTGACCAAAATTAGCGCCAAATAAACTTTTTATACAGTAGTACAATCTATAATTATATTGAGTGATTTATTTTGAATGAAATAGAAAAAAATTTTGAATTTTAATCGTCAACACATAACGAGTAACATTTTTACATGTTTAATCTGTACCCTTTACAAATTCGTAAATACACCACTGAGTTTACAGATATACGAGTATATTTGAACCAAAAACTTGTATACAGTGCCTGTGTAATTGGTAAATATGGTAAATAAAATAATATGTTTTACGTATTATATTTAGTTTTTGTCCGGAATCGGTTTGCTGTAATAATAACGCGTCTCCCAAATCTTGTGAGAATCGTTTAATTTAAAGGAAAAATCGACGTAGGATGGAATGTATGAAAACTATTCACAAGTCCTAGGTCAGCTCATTTGTCTGAAGACATTTTAATTATTGAAAAGGGGTTGTCACTCATGAGCGAGAATTGATTAACTATCGAAAATGTTCAAGTTTAAAAGAGGAACGTAAATTCTATCTTTTTTTTTGAGAAATAAATATATCTAGGTAATCGTATCGTTATAACTATCTGTACTCGTGTACTAGTGTATTTTTACAATGTTTTTCCTTTTTTTTTTTCATTTAAAATGTCCATTTATTTTTCATTCAATATATTTTTATTGCATATTTACATAATGACTATGAAAATACTTAATCTTGTTTATAATGGACACTTTTGATCGTCCAGATAGTGTTCATTAAAAAACACAAAAAAAACATTAAAAAACAGTCTATATAGACTGTATCTAATTCAAATGTTGCTAAACATGTTTTGGAAAATAACCATAGTGTACATTTTTATACCAATACAGACTCAGAAATATCAAATAACATTTACAATAACGTAATTTTAGAAGAGATAAACATAAACAATGAAATAAAGAAAAATAATAATAATAGTTTAAATGTATACACCGATTTTAAAAATACTACCTTATTTAAATACATTTTAGATTATAGTAAATAATATCGACCAAATTTTTATATTTCTTAACATATTTTCGTCTTAAAAGAATTCATTTAAAATAATCTCTCTTCTTAAAATAAACGATTGTGAAATTAAATATACATTAAGAAATATGATAACACCCCAGACTAATCATTTATTTATTCATTTCAACGTATAAACTATTTTTTGTTTATTTATATATTTATTTTTTATATATTCTTTAAAAATAGTTTTCACTATGTGTACCTATATTACTCTTTGTTATGACTTTGTTTAGGCACAATGCACAAACGTTAAGTGTACCTATCCAAAACGTTTATTATAGTATGCGTGCGTGGATGTTAAAATTTCAATAGCAAAATGTTCAATGAAATTGATTGATATGTTAAATTACCCGTACCAAATTAGCAGAACACGGTTTCATGGTTAAGACAATTTTTCTTTTTGAACAGTTGACGATCGGGTTTGCGAACTTGAGTGGGCATCATTGTTCACCGACCACTGTATATATTTCAACACGTATTACATAAGCATCTCGCTTGTTGTTATGGTGACCGGAAACCGTAACGATTTGTGTAAGATTGTTATCATTTAGTTCTCCAAGTATATGCTAACATTATATTAGCCCCATGTCCTTGCCCTTCCCCCCACTTTGGAAATTCAAAATAAAAATTATGCCATTCATTTGTGCTTCGTTTGTGCTGGTTTGTGCTTTCAGTTCCGTCGTTTATGCTCAACTCTTCCCGAGGAATACAATTTTGGAAGTTCAGGAATGAAATGAACCCCAGCTACTTCCCTTTAAAATAATGATAAAAATAATATTTTTGTTCTCGTGTCATTGATAATAACTGTTCATATAATTATTTTATAACAAATAGTTGCATTTGATTACAAGAAACATTGTACAACTGATTATTATTTGAAAAAAAAAAATGTATAACCTATTATAATTATACCAGGTAAATTTTGCGCAGATGGACTGTACCCAAAACCAATTAATTTTTTTTTATGCACCAATGAACGATGTCTTGAATGAATTTTTATTTTTTATATATAGTTATGCATAGTTTTCCTGCACCCCTATCATCTGTCGGCGTAATACATTTAACACAGTTGTTTTAGTAATAGAAAATTCGTTTAGGTTTAAAAAAAAGAAAAAAAGAATTGTCCACAAAATGATTGTTAGGCATCCATATGTTACCGGCAATATGGATAATTCAGGTATTTTGAAAAATGCCTAGGCATTATGCAAATTACCGACCCATTTTAGGAAAAGTAAATAAAACATATGATTTTCAATATCATTTTACGTATAACCTAGGTATTTTATAAAATACCTAGGAATTATGCAAAATGCCAATTTTTTTTTTTAAGCACAAGTACAAAACATTTTATTATATGTTATATTACACTAAGATGCTTATAATTATTATACGTTATTACTCATATTACAGAAAAAATTGAATTTTTATCTGTTATATTATTACTATAATATAAATATTTTACTTAAAATACTATTTACTTATTATAACACGTTGTAGAAAAGTGACATAACAAAATGTTATTCTTAAGGTAAATACACTTTTTATTTTGACACTTGGACTTACAAACACATTTTAAAAATCCTTGGCCAATTCATGTGGATTGAATTTTTATCAATTTATTATACTGTTTATCAGATAAAAAAAATAGTATTATTGACCACATTTTTAAAAAAATGTAGTTTGAGGTTGTGATTTGTGGTTTGAGGTTCTAAGTTTGGTACTAATTTTTACCCTTTACGAACACTTCTGTTATAAGTACAGTATAGACGTAGTCGTTTCGACTTTCCCTCGATCGTCTTTACCTTAGTCCACTCCACTCTCGTGAATGTCCGGTATACAGACAATTTTTTTTTTTTTTTTTTGTTTAGCGTTTGTTTTTTATTCAAATATTTCCGTGCGGTAGAGATAAACTAAAAGTTAACAAAATGTTAAGGACCTGTGGACGCGGCAAATATCACGCGAGCGACGGTCGAATGTAATATGTATAAATATCAACAATATTGTCGAAAACGCAGTATTTCGAAATATCGGTATCGGCACTTTCATTCGAAACAAATCGATTTGTTGAGACGTTGAATCGCGCACGTTCTTTTCGCGATCGCAGACCTGCTGTCGAGTCAGCGTTAAAAACCTCTGCACGCGTACCACCAAACACGTACGGCGAACGAATGTGTAAAATAACAATAGTAATAATAATAATAATAATAATAATAATAACAATATTAATACGTAGCGATTGGTGGCGTAAAAGGTTTTTTTGTGACTGCGACGAGCGGATTCGTTAGGGACATGGTAAATCGAACGATAAAGTATTCGATAAAGGACGGTCGGCGAAATCCGGTAATCGACCGTAGGTTCGTTACCGTGTTGTTTAAGATATATAACTCGCAGTACGATAAATATTTTATTTTATAATATTATGTACAATATGTTATACCGTCCGCTCGCCGTCGATGGCGTCAACCAACGATCGGAGATAAACGTTTACATGGCTATTAGTCGCGGCCGGACTGCTTAGGCGTCCCTCCAGCGCTCGTCTAATCGTAATACATTGAGTCCTCGGGTTTTCGATAAAAAGACAGAAAAATAAAAAACGGGGGTCGAACGCAACAGTGTTGAGAATACGATCAACGGTGCCTGATCGAATTCGGTGGTGAGAGAAACGGCGACGAACGAGTAGGACAGGGCGAGAACGAACGGAAAAAGAAATCGCGGCGACAGAGTTCCGATATCCGATGCGCGGTGGAACTTACGGTTCGCCCGGTTTGTCGTCCGCTCGACGGCGTACCAACAACTGGCGGCGGAACTAGGGGGTGGAAGACGGGGATTCGTCCCCGGGCGTAAAATTTCAGTGGGTGTAATTTTTGTAATGATTAACGACCAATTTAGATATTTTCAACTTTGTCAAATACTGATATTAAGTTAAAACTCAACAAGTATGCGATTGTATACTCGTATTAATTATTAGAAAAGAATTCTCGAGAAAAGTACTTGGTTGTTGGTCTATGATAGGGCGTAATTTTCCCCGGGGTGTAAAAATTCCTAGTTTCACTTCTGCCAACAGCGGATCCTCCCAACGTATGTTTTCCGTCCGGATGGCCGTCGACACCGCGTGCTCGGTCGCGGTCACATCTCCACGTTTGGAGGCGATTCCGATTGTAACCATTGTTGCAGCGTCGACTACACGGTGGATGGGGTGGGGGAATAGTTCAAATGACATCTGAACGTCTTTGTTACTGTACATACTTATTGTTTCGTTTATCGTTTGTAGCGGGAACACTAGGTGTACATTTATTCAATTTTTTTGAAGTTTTTTTACATATAAATATTTAAGAACAGAAAACTACGGTTAGGAGAACCAAACGATAACGCGCCGTCGCTTTCGTTATTTTTCTCGATGCTAAAAAGTAAAATTGCATATTTTCTTACGGGATACGAGTGCTTGAGTGAGTTGAGCCACACTTTTAATCACGCTTATTTCAAGCTCGTTTTAAATTAATGAATTCGAATTGCAAAGGTTCTGGCCAAAAATATTAGGATTGTAGTTGAGCGTTTACTGTCGTCTCGCGATTCGCTATCTTCGGTTTATCGATGCGACCGGAACACACGAGTTTTCTTTAAATTATAGAGGATTTCTTGAGCTTTCGGTTCGACGCATAGAGGTTTTCATCGAAAGTCAATTGCATTGTGTACAGGCACGAAAGCGATACGCAAATGCTCACGCGTATGACATATATATATATTTATATTATTGTACTGCATTGATAACCGCAAGCGTGACGTTACGTGCGCTTATAGACTCGCGAGTTTTTAATATTATACACAAGTACGTTTTTTCGATTTAAAATTACGTACGCGTGTTCGCGTCGACATTCTCGTTTATTGCTGTTATGTCGTGTGCACTGAATTTACTACCGAGCGCATTCAATGAGTTCGCACCGAACGGTTTTTATCCAAAAAATCCAAAGGAGATCAAAGGCAGTTTTTTAATAATTTTTACAGTCTTTGAATACTGTACGCTTACTAACTTTTGTATTATATGTCTTATGTATCGCGAGGATGCACGCGTGTGTATGCTTCAAAGTTTTTCTGTCTTGGTAAAACTCTTCAAAACCTTAGAAACAATACCGAGGTATATTCAAGAAATTAAAGTTTAATTTCGTACAATGCTTTTGAGCGGGGGTCCTATAATCAAATTAGCAAAATAATATTTGACACACTGGACCAAAAAAAAAAAAAAACGATAAATTTTGATTAGAATTCCCACATGGTTAGACGATAAAAACTCTAGACCGTTTTACGATAGATTTTACAATATAACGTAGTACCATTATTGTTCAGTTCCAATAAGCATTAAGTTATTGTGATCGTTTTAATGTGTGTAATTTTAACTTCATAAATTCGTTGTAATATAATTTTTGAGCGAATATAACTACTGTTTTGATCGTACGACTTTGACGAACCATCAGTACGTTGTATGATAAAACTGCGTATAAATATGATTTTAACATAGAAATATGCATTATAACATTTTATACAATTTTATTGATTTCTCATGACAGAATAATTTTAATTTCAACACAATGTGGAAAATACAAATTATACAATTAACTGAAATATGGATTGGATGGATTGGAAATATTTATACTTGTTTTAATTTTTGAGTAGAGGAAAAATAAAATTTATACTAATTGAAATGAACTCGGAAATGCATAAAAAATAAGTGATTTTGTAAATATTTGATAATATTATTTAAGAGTTTGACTTGGATGTGGACCGGAATTCATCAGAGTGAATAAAATAGATCAATTTTTTGAAGATTTTATTCAAATCGCTATTAGGTTCGTTTCTTCGAGTGTTTTACATATTTAGTGGAAAAAACGGGTTTTCTTAAATGTTGCTGTATTTCGTGTAATCGTGTATCCGTATAATATTTAATAAGTAATCATCTATAGATTAAACATTCGCTCAGTTTTATTGCGAGTACATTCTCGTTGTCGTTAAGATAAAGCATAATTAACGTGGTTCATACATTCAGTATACGATGTTAATTTATTGGTATGTAACGTTAACTGTTAAATAAAAATTTAAAACCGTTAATTTCGGTCGTTTTAGCGCATTAGTGTTTAACGGTATTTCAGGTCCATCGCTATTTGAATAAAATTAAATTATGATTCATATGATAATTAATGATTTGAAATTACATGATTTTTAATTTAAAATATCGATATATTATTAAATGGATTCTCTTAATGGTAAAAAATTATAGTATTTTTAAACGAGTATTATAAGTCTTTACAAATCACCCGTTTCCCAATTTGATCCACAAAGTACCTATATTTCTTTAAACTACAATAGAAAATAATTTTTTTTTATCCACTTCGGTTTCCTATATTCCGAAATGACTCGTTTTGAAAAGATACTTAACCTCAGTAATGAACACTTAATATTTTTTTTCTGGTTATTAAAGGCTGATGTGAGGTATGAATGATTAGAAACCTAATTTTAAATTACGTTAAAAGTCATCAACTAAATATAATTTCTCTTTAAGCCCACACAAAATGTATAGGCATAAATTATTTGCCTTAATTATCGGAAAAAATTGTTTGTATATTATTTCCATAAATCGTTTCCCGTTATACAATTGTAGCCGAAATAAATAAAAGTTTCATCGTAATACCAGACAGGCGTTTCGCGAGTTAATGAAATTCCGTTTCTTCGCGCATTTCTCGCCAGAATTCGCGCAATAATACACGGGTGATTTTTAAAGAAAAAAAATCCAGAGATCATGCTCTCTGTGCCTTTTGCGGAAACATTGTACCTACTGTATGCACATGGGATGGACGCACATAACGCGATCATGTCCAATCGAATGCGCTATAATTTTACAAAAAAGCATAATCCACCCATGTGTGTATTTCGTTCACATTCAGTAAATTCGTATTCGTACCATATCATTGTTGTCGTTTTCGGTGCCAAAACAAAATTAAGGCCGAGTCAATTTTGTCGAGTTTGTACTTGACGTTTGGGGCGACAGCACAGGTCTTGTAAATACGTTTTGGCTGAAAGAGAATATTTTTGTTTATTTCTGACATGTGTGTTCACAAAAAATCATGAGGCACACAATATTACTAGTTTTACCGTAATTTGGTGAGCAAATACAATTTATTCTTGCTGTAGCAGCCGTACGTTTAAATTTGGCTGATGCGTTTCACGTCATGATTTATTTTCTGCTAAATATCGTTTTTAAAAACGATCTCAATTTCAACGATGATTATCGAAAATACGACGATATAATAATAATGTAACAAAATTATTCGGTCTCGTCGGGGGGGATATTTGATTTACTATTTCAAATCGAAGCTATTGCTGTTTTGTCGTGAATAAAAATTTTGGATCGAATAAAGCGTACAATCATCGTATATTATAATAAAATGTATTCGTATTTATTTATACTGCGTTAATATACACATACCTCCAATACCTTCAAGCTAAAACCAATATGAATTAGAAAAATTATTAAAATATTTCTCCTAGGTAACTAAAAAATGAAAAAAAACTGTACATTATCTGGTCCAGAGTCCAAAACGGTTTCAACCCTTAAAAATGCCAATTTTTTATTGCACATGCACATATAATAACTAGTACATCTTCCCAAATTTTCAATTTAATTACTATGGTAGTTTGACTGTACGTTGATCGGTGAGTTGTGTTTGAATAATATATATATATGTGAAGATTACAAATTTGATTTGTATTTTATCATCTGTTGAAGCGATAGCGTGGTTTCTAAAATAATGCGTTCCCGTGCGAAGATATTAAAAAGTGATGCTGTTCGTTATGTAAATATCAAATTCAACACTTTCAACTTTTTTTTTTCTTTTTATATCGAACTACAGTATCTTTTATCTTTCGTAATATTGTTGTGGAACTCGTGAGGTATACTAAAGTATAGTACACCTTATTTTCATATCTCTAGCAGGCGTACGTTTATCGAGCGAATCACTATTGACGATAAACAATTGCTATAGTTGTACGTACATACGAGTACTTAAAAACGAGTTTAAGATGTTTTTTTCTTGTGGCGATAATAATAATTATGTATATGCCTATATACGATATACCGCCGGTATATTCATTAAATTTCGCCCGTGAATATGTGTAAGTATCTACAAGTAAAAATATATACGTCATAGTTACACGAATACAAATTAATTGCAATCCTTGTATGCACGATACGAAGAGAAAAAAATTAAAAGAACAATACTGACGCATATATTATAATATACGCGTCATGCAATAAGAACTTGTATCGATGATGACGGATGTAAAAATATTGCCATTTGCATCCAACAGAAATCTTCACGAGAGTATCGAGTTTTTTTTTTTTTTTATTACGCCCACGAACACATCAAAATGATTGATGAAAACGATTGATCGATAGAATACCAACACCGATGGAGTGTTTCTTTTCACTGTTCTTTTTTATTCTCGCAAAAATACTTTAACTGTTTTTTCTACAACCGACCAAGGTCAGCATAAACCATATGCAACGACGTATACGTGAAGGAACACTCAGTAAGCGAGAACCGATTCCGGTTGAACGTCTTTAGCGGCGTACAATTACGTAATATTCTACAAAAAAAGAATTTTCCGAATTTTTTGGCTTCACCCAGGAAATATTTTACTAGTTTGTACTAGAACAATCATACTGTTTGTAATTCAATGTGAAAAAATTAAATAATTCAGATTGAAAATGCGCACACCCTCGTATATTCTACATACACGTATACCTCAACCGGTAGTTATTAAAATCAACATATATCAGACAAAATAAAATATTTCTTAGGTCATCGAAGTATGAAACATTTATATATACAGTCCAGAATCCAAAACTGTTTAAACCCTTAAAATTGCCATTCGGGAAAACAATTTTCTTAGCGCACCTTAATTACCCATCTAACACGTCATTCTCGATAAGCTGCCACTACTATATGGCAGTCAAATAAAAATAATCAGCCGAATTTTTTTTTGTAATAAATACATTCCGCCAACATTTTCATATGAATCGTTTTAGTAATTTTGGTTGTACGCTAAACAGTGACTAGTGATCGAATCGTAGATATTTGAATTACGTATAATAATTACTAAAAACTAGTTTTATCAATCAATTTTTACAAATATCTTTAACATCTTTCGTTAAAATTAATTTTGATCAGTTAAGACCCGAATGAATTAAGATATCAACGTTGGAATCGATTTTACTAAGTCAGAACTAGTTTAGTCAGAAATTTAGTTGTTAAAATACAATTTTTTATCAATATAACATTTTAAAGATATATTAGTTTTATTAGTTTTGGCTGGGCAAATTATTGTGGTATTTAAAATTACATTTAAATTATATGCATTGATGAATATGCGAAATTTAAACGCACTGCACGCTGCATCCACGAACCGAAAAAAACCAATGATTTAAATGATACGAATGCACGATATTCGCAGTCATCGCAGCTATTGTTTTACATATTAAACGGCCATTGCTCATTATTAGTATTCGGTATATGTACGATATTTTATCGTCGGTCTGTCGATGTTGTCTTAATGTATTGTTGAACCTTAATTATTCTAGTTATAAAGGGATTACAAGCCATGTTTTTCTGTATTTGTCGATCCACACACGCAACTTTTTTTATATTATGCATGGGAGATTCGTATTTATAAATTGTAATGTCCTTATAAGCTAAAATAATACTTTTAATATAATGAATCAAAATAAACCAAATTAAGAGCACTTTATTGTAGGTAGGAAGAACTCGTAAGTCGTTATCACGACCAATCGGTGGTAAATTTGTTTTTTGAAAATAATTCTGAAACGTTTCCGCATATACGCTTACACGGGAAACATTATGTTAAATATATTGCTCGTAATAAATAAACTGATATGAAAAAAAAAACATACAATCAAATACCAGAAACAACTCAAGTACTCGGTGCTCTATTTAGACGGCAAGTAGTCAATAATCATTTAACAAAACCGTATCATACGATCAGTATAAAATTGCTACGTCTTTTTACGTCGCATAATTGTATAGTTAACAATCTAATCAATTGACTATTTTGAAGGTTAATAGTTGATGGAAAACTTGGTAGTAAAATTAGTTCTCTAATGGTACATACGTATGGAGATGCTGAAAATATGGTATTCATTAAATTGGAACATTTTAAACCAGAACATTTATTATTTTATTTTTTCTCGATAGTTAACATTTTAAATTATTCCATATAAAAGCTGAATATGTAATTTTTAAGTATAATTTTACACAAAAAAAAAAAAAATTCATTTAATTTTAATTTAAATTTTCAAATTAAAAATCAGTAAAAGTTGGCTGTCAAACATTTTTTTTTCCAGAGCTTATTTTAGGGATTTCATTCATCTACACATTTTGTTTAAATAAACCTCTTCAAATAGAACTGTGATCTCGAAATACAAAGTATAATTTTACATTACAAAGTATAATTTTACATTATATTTCGAGATCACAGTTCTATTTGGAAAGGTTTGTTTAAACAAAATGCGTAGATGAATGAAATCCTTAGAATAAGCTTCGGAAAAAAAAATGTTTGACTACTCGTACTAACTTTTACGAATTTCTAATTTGAACTATAACATGTATAATATAGCATTTAATGAATGCGTATCTCGTATTCGTATGAATGCCTACTACCACTTGTATTTGCATAAATCTATATTATAATACCGTATCGATGGATCTATCGATATGGCATTATATTATAGCAATGCTAATGATAACAATCGTATGGTCGTAAAGTGTGTTGTGTAAGAAATCCTAGAGAACGCGCACTACCTACTACGATATTATTATGGGGCTATATTCTTGTACGTCTTCGTGGTACGTTGACCTTTCGTATTATTATGAAAATATAATCCTGGATATTGCATTTGGTTTCGACCGAAACTATTTAGAAAGAGCTAGACGGTGTAATATAGTGCCGGTCGACGAGTACGGTTTCCAATGTAAACGTTAAAAAAAATGTATTCATTTTTTTTTTTTTTTTTTTTTTATTAATTGAAATAACATTATATAACGTCTTTTACCTTCATGTCTGTGATAGTATTAAAAGAATAATAGACAAGCAGTGCTCGCAGGTGTTTTCAACGAACGCGTGTGGTGAACAACAAATATTCACACCTATTTCTCCTCCATAATTCTTAGGCTTATAATATTTGATAACAATTTAATAATACTCGTTATCAAATGCCTATCTATATGTTTATTATTATTATGTAATAAAAATAAGTGTTTCAATAATCATTTGGGCTCGTCTAATTTCTGTACATGATCTCTTTATCAAGCGTAATAATTAATTTGCTTATATTAATCAAAGTTCAAGCAACAAACATTACATTATCTTAATAGCTAGATTAGGTACTTTGAATTTTCTCTAAAACTTACAGCCAAATCCAAAGCTATACAATCGCCCGATTTTTTTTATCATCCGTAAATATAGTTTATAAGTTTATAATTATTAATTCTTATGCATCTGTTATAGTTAATTTCATAATTCCATTTCATTTATGATGTATTATAACAATATTTCACTGATGAGTTGTCTTAATTGTTCAATTCAATCGGTATTTTCGTCATTAATACAAAAATTAATTATTGTATTGTTATGCTGATTTTAATTGATTTATTCTATATTTAAAGATTTTAATTTTACTGGAATCCTTACATTTTATATAGGTAACAAACTAATATTTCCTCTTTTAATTATACCTATTTATTTATATGTTCCTTTGAACTATGATTTTGATTTATGAAAACATTATTATATCATGCTGCCGGTTGACTATGGGAGTATTTTACTATAATATTATGAACTCGGTTATTGCTGACCTAATGTGTACCAACTGTTTAGTTTATAACTGTTTGTTTATCTATTCATAATTGTTTGATTGTTGGTTATATTTATATACGTGTTTCACTATTATAAAATCGGATGCGGTCATTAAATAAGTATATTTGAAAAAAAATATTTAAATTCCATAGTTTTTTTTATTAATCATTGATTTCGTCATTTCAAAAAATCTGTTTAACGAGAAAATATTAAGATAACAATAGTCATAATGAAATGTTAAAATGTTACTGTTATAAATTCTTGTGTTCTAAATGTTGTTTGATGCACAAGAACATGATAGTATATCAAAAAGTTAATTATTACTACTATGCATCGATTATTTCGATCTGAAATAGCTGTTAACAATTAAAAAATAACTTAACGGTGTGCAACAATATTATAATCAACGTCTACATATAAAGGCATAAGTTTAGTGAATATTTTCGATTAAATTGTTTTCGAAACTGTTGTGACCTTCGATGGAACTTTTCCATGTGCTGCTTAACATTCAATCGTTGCAATTCGAAATATTTCGTTAGTCGACGTTGGTGGTAGGGACTGCATAGTGTGTGATAACCGTATTATTCTTATTTTCGCGACCCACGTTTTTTATAAATAATTAAAGTTTTTCAATACCAGGCAGGGAAAGAAACAAAACGAGATTAAAACGGGATAGACTTGAAAAAAAACTGGACAAAACGCAAAACGTGTGCCGTACGACTTTTCTCGGGATAACGGGATACAGAAATGAAAAACTGATCAATCCCGTTGTATACGGAACATATGAACGTACCCCAACATTGTGGACCAAAGTTCGATCACACATGACCGTGGAGTTCAATCGGTAATTTTTATTCAGAGAAGCAAACTGACTGTAAAATGTTTTGTGCACACGTACATTGTCGAACACGATGACGCGATGGATTGATTTTATTTGTTTTTTTCTCTCCCCGAACACTTAGTATTGTATCATATATAAGAATTAATGTGTGGAACCAAGATTCGAAATATTCATTTAGTTGTCTGCAAAACCGCTTCGGTGTTCGGAGACTAAAGACCTACAAACACGTAAATCATTGCATTATTTTAAAGGTGATCATAATTGTCAGCGGAAAATCCAGTCCATTCTGTCAGCAGAAAACCTCGGTATTGACCTATGGGCAAGATTGGATTATAGTCATAATATAAGTAGGGGGCTAATAATTTTGGATTGGCCCTTTCACCCACGACAATTTCTTTTTTTTTTTACAGAGATTTAGTAATTTAAAATAAATATTAATCAAAATAATTACAGTAGGTATGTGTATATTCGTATACGTCAGGGGCGGATCTAGGGGGGGTTAAGGGGGTCAGCTAACCCACAGTTAATATTTGTTGACAAAATTGGCCTCTTGGAAATTTTTTTCTCTTTTTAGATCTTGATTTGGACTCTTGGACAGTTGGCCCATCGGAGTTACTTGAAAAATGAATGCCATGTATATTCAAAATTTAAAATTTTTAAATTATATCGTTTTAGTAGAAAATTAAGTAAATCATATTTTATTCCGTACGTTTGTTGCGCTGATAAAATAAGATTATATTCATTAATCGTAAATAAGTCATTATCGATGGTATCACTAATTCTAAAATGTAATATAAATATACTTATACACTTTTATGAGCATATTGTGTTTTTTTTTTTTTGCAAGGTATTAATTTCTAATTCAGTTTCATTCCTAATAAATGGCCTCTTGAAATGGCTTGACCCACAGTTGCCCGACTCTGGATCCGCCCCTGGTATACGTATTATAGTACAGTCATAAACAATTGATAAAATAGTACTTTTATCTACCGACGGACTGAGTCCGTTCGCGGATGGCTGTACTGTAAAACATGACTATCGCATCACGAATTGCCATCGAAGTCGATATCAGTGGCGGCTCGAGGGGTAGTCGTTACACGGTGGTGCGATAAGGCATTTTTTTTTTTTAAGAGACTGCGCACACCATGACCCCACCTGACCCTTGGGCGAATACTAAATCCGTAAATGTCCACGTCTGCACAAATCGATTTCGACGCCACCGAGGCACCGACTTATATATTTGTTGACAACGTGGATTTATCAAAATATAGATCTTATAAACAATAATAATAAAAATAATATGAAACGCGATCAGCATTGTACCTCGCTCGGTAATTGCTGTGTGGCCGGAATTCCTTTAGCTGCCGTAAACGTCGAACTTGTCGCGCTGCAATAGCGCAAGTCACCGTTGAATACGTGCGACGAGCGTTATCGCACTGTAATAATAGATACGTATACGAAACATAAGTTTATGTACACATAACACCAAATAGTATCGCCGCGGACCGACGTAGCACGCACGCGACCCCGATACACGAGAAACGCATTAACGCTGCAGGCGTCGATCGCCTTCGTTTTTAATTTTTAGATTATTATTATCGCATCGGAACAACTGACGCATCAAGATGTTATTTTTCTTCGAATATTATCATTTCCCAACAGAATTCCGAATCATTTCAATTATTCAACACTCGTCTCGATAAGATGGCATGTGTTAGGTTCCTCTGTTTTTATTCCATACACTTTGCATTCCTCGAGGACGCGATCGATTGTGAGCGAGTGGTAGGCATAATACCTTTTGCCATCGAATATCCATTTGTCTGTCTCGTGTGATCAACTCTGATACTATTTTAGTTTCCCCCCCCCCCCCCGTTTGCCCTGCTAACGTTAGGTTTTCGTTTCCATACTATTTGTTTAATTTGGTTTAATTTGTTTGCATTTGTGTGCCACATTCAGAGAATTTATCCAGAGAAGGGTGGTGTTTTGCTTAAACTATTTTCTTTCACCTGAATATGTGAAAATGTTTTTGTTTTGAAGGTCCGGTGAGCGGTTCACTGTTTCGGTTTGTTTACCTGCCCTTTCGTAACCGATTATTTCCTCATATGTACTGGGATCCAGATTATAATTATATTGTTGTTATTTTATTTTTTAGCTTCTTCTAATATATTTTGAATTCGTACAGCTATATCATTAGGATTAAAATAGTTTTTTACACTAATGAGAGAGCGTAACGGACTGTATTTTTGCATAATAATAGTGATACATGCTTTGTAATAATTATCCTGGATTTTAAAATTGTTTTATCCCGTTTTATTTAAAGAAAAATATAAAATGTTCGCACAAAAACGCGTGAATATTATATCGTCCGTAAATTTACGTCAAAAGTATTGGGAATACTTTTGAATTATTCTAAATAATTTATTCGGAATACAATTTGAATAAAGTATTCTAATACATATTCGGAATACTATTTTTTGTAAGTATTCGAGTATTTATTCTAAATATTTTTAAAAATGATTTTATCCAAGTCTGAGTATGAGGAATATATAATTAATTATCTTAAACAAAAATGTAAATGTTTCGGAAAGTATTATTTTCAATAGGATTTATGTACCGATATCAGCCCGAAACAATATATATAATAAAATAAGAATCGTTTAAGGTTATTTCATTGAAATAGGTAGTTAATAATATTCAATTTGAACTGTGACTATTGATTTCAAACAATATTGATCAATGTTATGAATCGATCGAATACCAAAAACGTATTGCGCTGCACAATTTTACGATAATACATTATAGCATTCAAATTGCAATCGCGTGCAGAATAAATGAGGTTTTGTAAGTGATTTTGCCTACATAAAACGCCTTAAAACCATAATATGTTTCTAGGTAATAATTATGTTTTGTTCAAACCATTGATTATAAATAGTATAGATAGCTCACTGCAATACAAAATACGTGGCTCGTTAAATGGCGGGTGTCGCTACGAGGCGCTCCGCGCAGTTATTAGTTTTGGCGGGTGTCGTTATAATCGCTAGTAGTTATCAAAAGTGGGGAATGCCATTTGGGTTGCTCCCATTTTAATAATAGATAGGCCTATTTTATGTTTAATACCTAAATATAATAAAAATTGTCTATAATATACCTGTACAGGTCATACTATTAAGTTTTCATTGGAAAAAGGTTATGACCATTATAAGCATGTTACATTTTAAAATACAAATAAGCGATGTAATATTATATTATATAAATTAGCCATATAGTAATCACATATTCACATTAACATATTTATTATTTTAAATACAATATAAATAGGTACTCACATAGATTGTAAATAGTATTTAAATAAATACTATTTATAATCAATGGTACAAACTATATTGAAAAATAAAGGGAATATGGATTTACCAATTTATTTTATTGTTTGGCTAATGTGTGTAGTTTTCTCAATACCCCTCTCGACCACCAAGACCATTGTCGTAGTTTATTTTTGAACGAATTGAAATATTTTGTTACTATTTTTAAGGTATTTAATGTTTGTCTTGGTACAAAATAAATGATCAATACAGCCAACACTCAACAGCCATCGGCTAATGGTTGAATTTGTGTATATTTAATTCGATAACCGTTTACTGCCTTGTGTTTTTTTCAAATTGTTTGATTTAAAATAAATTATATTTAAAAAAAAAAAAAAAAAATGTCAGGAGATAAATGTGTGTATTTTGAATGTAATTTAACAAGAAGGTCATCGAAAAATATTTTTCATCCATTTCCAGCCAATACTAAAGTTATGAGTATGTAGAATATTAATATTTAAATTCAATTTAATATCAAAACTATCAACACACCTTTAATTAAAACTGGTTACAACGTGCTATTACGTGTGTACAGTGTGTTACGACAGTGACAAAACAATGCGGGTCCTCACTATTTATAACCAATGTCATTACCATTGATTATAAATAGTACTATTTACGTCTCACCGAGGACCGACCGCCGACGTTTAGCAACGATTAAAAACAATATTATTTTATTCCATTATAATTGACAAAATTCCTTATCGCCCTCTATCGGCAAAAGTTTCTTACGCAGCATATTTTGTATTGCAGTGAGCTATCTATACTATTTATAATCAATGGTTCAAACGTATTCGTACACGAATACAAATCGCACCATATGTATCGTAATTATTGTTCCAATGAACTATACTCGATTAATGAAATAAACATGAACTGAGTATACCTTATTAATTAAGTACTGTTAAGTTTTATGGTTAAATTATGTATGGATTATACTTGAGCATGGACAATATTTGATTTTTTAGAGTAAAACTATTCGCGTGATTAATATTGAATTATTCAAATATTTTTGTGCATGTATAATATTTATGGATATTTTTTTTTCTTTTACAGATTACATTTGCCGCAATTCTAAAAATTGGATCACTCCTAAACTCCGCGAAGTACGAACAGTAAGTATAACGACATCAATTATATCGGACGTGATAGTGTTTTTGCAGAACGAAATCATTAGTTAATCATTCGAAAATAATATGATTCATTAATTTTGCCATTTAAATATCACAACGTTTCCGTATTTTTGGTGTATGGTCATAATGGTCTGAAGATTTTGCGAAATGTTTGGAAATATTTTCTTTCGTTATACATGACTGTTTTAATAAATATGATTTAAAAAAAATATAGTTGTATTATAAACAATTAATATCGTTAAAATTAATAAACATTTATGGATATGAATTTTCATATTGATCAGATTTGGCTGTAGATATTTCGAATTTTTCTTTGCCAGAGAATTTGCAATGTATATTACAATAGATCAACGTCATAAGAATCACGTTTTTTTTCTAAATAATTGCTTTTTTACCAAACGTCAGGAACACGTGTGAAACAGAACGGCTAGTGAATTATTTATAATTTTTCTTCGAGAATCATGACACTAGTATTTGATGCATGCATTGTTTTTCGCATCATCCATTGTAGTTTATATATTTCGATTAAACATGGGTGTTCAGATAATAAGACGTACGTGATTGCTTTTTATCTGATTTTATAACAGTTAATGTCAATGTCTGAATACATTAACGACACATTTATGGTTACCGTTTATGGTTTTCTGTTTGCTTAATATGAGTACCTATTTACCTACCTACCTACCTACCGTGGTGATTGTAGAAAATAATCATAAGTGATTTGGGTTAAGTCAACCGAACTCGATGTTCTAACTTCTGTACTGATGTCGATGACCCGTCTTTTAGATGATTTCATGTAGCATTACGGTTTACAATAAACGTTTTGACGTTCGCCTCGCGGTAAACTATGATGTAAATTATAGGTATAACGTTTCGGTGGAATGAAACGAAATTCATATTAAATTTCAATAAGTATTGTAATATGATTGAAAAAAATAAAAATAAACTAAAAAATACATACTTTCGAATTCATTATAATGTTTAAGATTTATCTCGAAATCGTTTGTTACCGCGCGTGTGACGATTCGCCCGCGCATTAACACGAACTTTTCTCATATCATTCCCAACGCGCTTTCCAAGTCTTCACGAAACCGCGCGATAATCGCACACAAATATTACGATACGCAGCGCGGTCCGCAAAGTATTCAAAATCATTCGGTAATAAATAATTAATAAATATGTACATTGATAATATGCCTTTTTTGAGTTGCTGTCAAAGCTCGTCGTGAAGTCGTTGGGAAACGCGCGCAAACGATTTTATTGTTAGGCAATATATGTATATTGCAAGCGTGTTTGTATGTGTGTATGTGTGAGTGTGTACGAGCGATTCAGATTTAATGAAAATATTATATTATATATATTATGACCTCATTAATTCGATCTGGATCATACACACACACACACACACACACACATGCACATGCGTATATATCTCCGGTGAAGTGGCCATCCGATTATTTGTATTGGGCGTAATACGATATATTATTTTCCCGTGTGTCATTCAATCTCGACGCGTTCTAAATTGAGCAGGTCAAATCACTATGGATAATTTACATAAACGTATATCACATATACATATATCATTATTATTTGACCAGGTAATAATAGTTATAACAATAATAATAATAATAATATTGTTTTCGATTGTTATATAGGTCGGCGGGTGTCGACACTCGTCAATCGGTATGGCAGTCATGTAGAAACAGATGGACCACTGGACTTAGTTCCACAGCAAACATGTTGGATACAATTTTTGTTTACATATTAAAGTTAGTAGATTTAATATTGACGAGTACCGTAGTTAATTTTTTAGATAAAAGCTATTTTTATTTTCCATCAACTAAAAAAAAAAAAAAATACGAAGTAAAAGAAAAACCTTTAATAGGTTTATAATAATTTACTTAATTTTTTTTTTTTTGTCATTTCATATATATATATATATATTATAACTGGGTGAATAATTATAATTATATTTTTGCGTTTTTTAGTAGATATCTGCTGTGATATAATAAGATCATAATATTTAAGAGTAGCTTAAGTATTCAACAAAACTATTTAACTCGTTCTCACGTCGGGTGCAGAGAGGGGAAGGGTTACAAACGGGTTCGCGATCGAGGTGATCTCATCATCATAGTTATGTGCGTAATACGAAATAGCGGTTCCCAAACTGTACCCGGTGGAACCACGAAAAGTATCGTAAATGCATTGCACAGGGTACCTACAATTTGTGAGTAGAATCGATGTATTTAAGTATTGACTACTATGTCCGTAGATATAGGTAAGTTTGGTGTTTTTGGTTTTTCGCGGGAATACAGGACACCGAAAATCGTGTTTATCCGGTAAAGGGCTTCTCGGTGGTCGTCATAGAGTTTGAGGATTTATGTGACATTTAATTTATAGGGCATGACTGTCCTAACGCAATCATTATTGGGTTTATCGATCCGTCGACATAATGTAGACGGACGATCTACATAATTAATGACCTAATCAAGATCTATGACGATCACGCCGGTTACCATTACCACTGCTCACCGAACCCACCGACACTTTAGTGATCTATCAACTGTACCGATTTTTATGTTAGATTTGAAATTCAATTTAAAATCATCATATTGAACTCTAAATATTTTGTAAGCCACGCCACGTGTGTCACGATCGCACGAACGTGCAATTACCGTGGCAGTGAACCTGACCTAACCGTCCATAAATGACGAATTTATTCGTGTCGAATTTGTTATCAACACTATAACATGGCCATGCAAGATCTAAACAGTTTTATTGGTCTATTATGTCAAGTTATAATTATGTTACGAGATAGTATTTCGGTTTCAGCTGTACATTATTTTAATGTGTATACTGTATCGAATTGCACTACGGCCGTATTATTGATCCGTTTCGAAATCATTGTAAGTTATGTGAGTGAATAATGAAAAACCAACCTGGTTGTACAAGAAAACACTTGTGAGATATAATTGTAGATAACTAACCTAACTTGTATACCATTGAATCAGTGTTGGCGACCTACAAATTGAAGATAAACCGAGCCGAGTAAGTTGGCTACAACCCGTTTGGACCAAATTTTCTGAAACACAATTCGTTTAGACCAATTATAAAGACCCGTTTAGGCTAAAAAATATCATTTTTACACAGATCGTTTGAACCAGCACTTCCCTTCACATTTTAAACAGGCTTAGGACTGTATTTGGCATGGTTAAAAATGCTATTCCAATATTTTTATCAATATAATAAACTTATTTTTTCTATTAAATTGTTAAATTACTTCGTAAAACTATCAAGCAGATAAAAATATGTAGAATTATAGGTTTTTATTTTTAATTTGTATTACTTATTGATTTCGAATTATCTTTAAATATGTAAATTAAGGTATCTTACCAATTTTATATTCTATCCATTTTTTTTTTTTTTTTAAGTTGGTCATGTTTTCGTACAGTATTGTTTTTTGTATATAAGATATATTTTTTGAAATTGACGATATTATGTCTAAAATTTGAAATATATTTGGATTAGCAGAGTTAACCTTCTAAAACATTTTCGATTTTTAAATCCATCACACGGTTTGAATTTATTGTGTAGTAACTGATACGGTCGTTTTTCGCGTACTTACACAGCGATCTAATCCAACCTTTGCCAATGTAGTTGCCATTACCTACTTCAATAATCGATTAGGATACCAGATTGATTAAACGAACCGGTTGTAATATATATTACATTCGTGTATAATTTGTAGTTCGTACTATCATCGAGCAAGTTATCTATTGTGGAAAATTTCATCAATATAAAATTGGTCCAAACGACTCAATAAAGTTCTGGTCCAGACGAGTTGCAGTTTTATTAGTAGCCCAAACGTTCCTTGTCCAAAAGTGTTTACCCCAGTAAGTTGTCCTTTCTAAATCGACTGTTATTACTCGAAGAACTTGTAAATTTGGATTTCAACAAAAAAAATCACAAGTGACACGATTTCCCGCAAAGGGCAAATGTCAGATTTTCTTTAAACGTGGACTCGGTAGATAAAAAATTTCTTTACGCTCACGGGACACTTGTTGAGTGTGCAATATTCTCTTCATCGCGGTTTAGTATAATGGTTTCGCGGGTCTTCAGGATCCGATGAGAAGGATGTATGTTAGTTGGTGAGCGTGATCACCAACCCACCTGATAGTAGCATAGCCGATTGACAATGAGACACGTTAGTCGTTACTAAAGAAACTTAAAAGAGAGAGAGAGAGAGAAAACAGTAAATAACTAACAGTTGAAGCAAATTGAATAACAACATCGTCGGTGTTATTGTATTAAAACATTCTCGTCCGATGAATGACCTATTCTCGCGGTACACAGATATAATAATAAAAATAATAAGCGTGTTCGACGCGCGCCTTGTTGTATTCCGCTGCGGTATACCCACACATTATTATATATTATTACCATACCCCGGCGACCACGTAAAAGTATAACGCGCGAGCGTAAGAGAAATAATAATGATAATAATGATGATGTTAAAAAAATGTTAGCGAAAAAAAAAGAAATTTCACCTAGTACGGTGAAAGTATTACGATACGTACTCTTCGGCGACGGCTATAATAGTTTCGTGAACCCGTCGCCGCCGTTCACGTCATATCCCGGTTAAGGTCGTTGACCGTCTTTCTCTCGGCACTCCGAACGGAGCGGTTTGACCTCGTTTCGGGGGAGAGAGAAAAAAAAATAATAATAATAATAAATATAAACGGACGGAGAACTCGTCACCGACGTGTTGATATTTGCGCGAAATCTATCAATGTATTAAAATGTTATGACAGATCGATGACCATCGATCGTTCCGTCGCTGCGTTTCCGCGTCCGGATCATTGCCCATTTGGATATTGTTATGCGGTCTTTTTGTACAGCTATCCGTAGGAATCCTCGGTGGAAGGGGAAGGACTCGTACCTTTAGAGCGCCGATCGCACTTCTCCGTAATTGGGTTCGAACCGATCGCGTTCCTGCGAGAGAAAAACGTCGAAAAAACCAATTATTACGATGCAAAAATCATGCGCTATACGCGGGACTAGGTCATCATTGTTCGTACAATAACTTATTATTTCAAGTTCGCCGCAGGTCGAGTGTTGATTGATAGGGTGCAGTTTGAAATGATGAGACGCAGTACACGCGTTTCGTTCTATTACAGAAACATTCGATGGGTGTTGTCCCCGCAAGGGGTCATTAGAAAAATAGAAGTTTTCTACACACAACATTTATAGGACTATTTAATAGATCGTCTTTTCGAGTGTTCGAAGTCTGATGAGGAACGTGGTAAAAACCGCAATGAAAATGTTAAATAATCGTCTAAGAATCGAAAAAGTTCTGAATTCGCAAAACTAAAGTCTCGTCGCTGGCGCACGAGACGAAAAATTTGCGTTCGATAGAACATAATAGCTCTAAGATCTGACCATTTCTTTCCCCGGGGATCGATGAACGATACTTATTGTGATCGCGATCATCACAGCGTGTTACGTATCGCTTCCGACGGAACGTTGTCCACCATGAGCAAACGTTCCGAGTGCCGGAAGCGAAGTTATCGAAGAGCAAGTCGAACAGCCAACAGTTCACGGCGGACACGGAACGCACTCAGTTTTAACATTGATTTTTAGAACAACACTAAATGCCGCGAGCGCAGTAACTAAGTATTCCGAAGCAGAGGTGGGACTAGGAATTTTTACACCCGGGGAAAACGTTAAAATTACGCCCTATCATAGACCAATGATCAAATACTCTTCTCGAGAATGTTTTTCTAATAATTATTATATAAAATTATGCTCATTGAGTTTTAACCTAATAACAGTATTTGACAAAGTTAAAAATATCAAATCAGTCGTTAATAATTACAAAAATGATCACCCTCTAAAATATTAAACGAATCCCCATCTTCCACCCCCTAGTTGCGCCCTTGTTTCGAAGTCAACGGTTTCGCCGATAACGTCACGTCGATTGCAGGTCCGTATGGGCACGTAACACACGCGGGTAATACGATACGCGTCGCCATCCGGACGGAAGGCGGTGGCGGTGGCGGTCGTGGATTTCGCGGACTAGATAATATCGACTACCAGGTCGTCGACCCGTGTCTTGCAACCGTCCGATTTTTCAACGAGCTTACGCGCGCGCGTATTACATATACCAGAGGTTACACATTTATACGTATTTTTACGTGAATGACATTAGAAAACGTTCTCTTTTTCCCTCTCCGCCGTCGCGATAGTCACGCGCGCTCGCGGTCGTTGACGCCGAAGAAAGTTGGCCGTGAAAGCATTCGGTCGGTACAAGTTCAAAGTCCAAAGAGCCACGATTCTGCGGTCTCCATCGGTAAACCTGTTTATTATTTCATCAACATCCAGTGGTCTCGTTCCACGTTTTTTCGTTCGAACCCGTAAAACTGTGTCTTAACGCGCGGCAACCGAGCCAACCGATTACGAACACGAGTGGCTTGTACAACGGGAATGTTACCGATTATCATACGACGCAGCGGTATGTAAATCTAATTTGCGTACACGAGCACCGTTGTTTTCCGCTCACGAAAAAACGACTACACTGTTATGTGTACCGATGACGCACGATCGATATTACAGTCAAACGATCTCCAACGCGCGAAACGGAAAACTTTACCGACGTGAAAACGGTACCGTGACGGTTAACGCGTGTTCGGAAACACGTTCACGCGAAAAAAAAAAAAAAAAACAGTTCACTGCGTCCCTTACCCTGGCCACCCCGTACAGAAATTTACGATTTTGGTCGTGTTAAAAAAAAAATACACATTTTACAAAATTTGTTGTGCAAAAAATTTGTACGCGATTCTTACGAATTCGTACGAACGCGACAATGACCGTAAATCTCTGGGTGGGGGCAGGGCGATGGTTCAGTGCCGCTTTATGCGTTACCGCGTGTTCGATCTTTTTTTCATTTTTTTTCACGTACGAAAACCCATTTCGACGGCAACACCGGGGTGAATCTCACCCCTGTTCCCCTGGCGGTCGCCGTAGAGAACACCGTCGGGTAGGCGCGCACCGCATGTGCGTTCAACAGTGTTGGGGTTAGATAAGTAATTTTTTATCTAGATAAATAAAAGATAATTTTTTTTTTTTTAATACCTACTTTAAAGCAGGAGAGTAATTTAAATATTTGCTAGGTTAAGGCATAATGACGAGTCACCAACGCTACATTACAATGAATGCAGGTATACTCTACATTTGAGCACCTAGTTCCGGGTCTCTAACGAAAGGATTAACAATAAATAATACCTAATATATAATATTATTGTGAACATACGGTTTTTTCACCGAGATGACGTAACAATTCAAATTCAAAGTATTAATTATCAATGACAGTTGATTTTTTAATAAAATATGTAATTCCTTTTTTTTGAATGGAAACGAATTTATTTAGATGGATGAATTTTTTATCTTAGATAAAATACGATAAAATACTTTAATTAATATGAAATTATCTATCCGTCCTCGCGAGCGAAACAAATCGTTGGCCGTGTATCCGCGTCACGTCGGCATTGCGTCCTATCACCGCCGCCGCCGTTGTCGTTTTCCGCACCGTTACCGTACACCGTCGGGTTATGTGGCACACGGTAGAAAGTAACGCGGTCGCGTTAAACGAGCACAAAACGTAATGCGACGGCGCGCGACAGCGGTACCGACGTGTTGGTTTCGCATCGTTGGGCGCGGATCAAACGTTTGCGGGCCCCTGGGCAATTGAAATTTCGGGCCCTACATTATTTATCATATTGTTTCTATTCATTTTTTTTCGAAACAATTTTATTTTTATCACTGCCATAGAACACCTACAACTCAATATATATATATATATATATATTATATATTTCATAATGACTTTTGATCCGTAAATTCGTAAATAAAATACGGGTATTAATGAATATAAAAAATATACAGTTTTCCGTTTTCACGGGGCTCCTTAAACGAGTGAGGCCCTAACGTGGTCGCCGACTCCGTCTATTGGGTGATCCGGCGCTGAACGGGCGAAAACGATATTCGCGTCGAAAACTTTTCCCGCGTTACGGCAACAGCAATATTGATAGTGCCGAAGGGGCATGTGGCGGAAAACAGTCGAACCCGGTCGGGATGCCGAAAATCCCGTCGCTCATCGAAATCGCAGCTCGTCCAATCTCGTCGATCAACAGTTAGTAATGATCGTCGGCGAAACGTTATCGATACTTTTGATTTCGATAAAACGATCAGTAAATCATCGAACGGGCCGCAGCTAAGGTGTTCGGAGGTACTTCTAATGCCCGAACAATATTTTTTTATCGTTTTTCTAGTATTTTATTATCTCTACCGCTACCGTTAGTGGTTCGCAGTTTCTTCGCATAATAATTGGTATGTTATTCAAATATTAACAAACGTTGCACAAAAACGTCCCGTTTGGTCTACAAGTTTCAACATTGGAACAGTATTTCGGATTATTTTTACTTAATCCGTTTGCCGAAAATTATAAAAAATATTGTCGTTCAGACTTTTAACGACAGCGAAAATGCGGTGCTGCGAAGCGAATGATGAAATGATGAGTTTTCGAAAAACATGAACCCTTGATGAAATCATATTGTGTTTTATTATTTTACTATTGAAACAAGGTTTGTAATTTAAGGCTTTTTGCATAGGCAACATAAAGTTATTACTCGTCCGTTCTGTAGTATTATGAATTAATGTACGTGATATCAATATTGAACATCGGTTTTTATTGTGTAATAACCTGATATTAAAGAAAAAAGGGATAATAGTAGTGGGAGTGATAGTGGATGTGGATAGATTACCATCATCTGAGAGGAATTTTGGGGTTACAAAGGTTCGAGAGCAGATGGGTGCAACTGAATTATGTCGGAAGCAAAATACTTTAATAATATAAGTGTTTGGATCGTTTGGAAACTTTTATTTGACTTCAAACGGTCTAAACGCATCGTGTTAAGTTTATCTTTTTAGACGGTTTAAAGAGTTTTGTTGAATACAACGTCGTTATAGAGAAATAAACTCGTTGGCTCTCTTCTCTTAAAATTTTCATTTAATTCGGGGGAGGGGGAGTAAACATTTTTAGGTAAATAACATATTTTTATTAACTAAAAAAATCTTTTGTGTTCATTAATCAGAGTATAATATAGCTGTTGTAATATTGTTTCATAGACTTTTGAGGATCGACCGCGGGGGCGATATACCAACGAATAAACCATCCCCCGGTGATCCGAAGATACTACAAAAATGCGACGCTCCCGATCAGGTAAGGATTTTTCCGTACTTACTACTTCACTGGAGTCATAGCGAGTTAATATCGTTAACATGGACTTGGTGATAATAACGCTGGTATTTCATTCGTGATCAGACGATCGGGAAATGTGTAATCAAGTGATCACAGTACACAGCTGATAGGCATTTGATATACGAGTATAATGAAATATAATAGTTATAATTTCTGATTTCGTTGAGTTTCTGTTTCACATTTTCTACACCAACATCAACTTAACCACTGATGATCATAAATAGAATATGCTAATTCTTCAGGGTGATTAATTATTGTTGATCTCTTACACGATCGTCATTTTTGCATAATTATTTTAAGTGTCGTCGAGTTCTGGGAAAGAGGCCTAAATGGGTCTTTTGCCCACCGTCCCTCGTACCTGAAACGAATTATACTTACAAAAACTTACAATTTTCAATTTTCGAGAACTCGACATCGATCACCGGCCGTTTTATTATTTTCGAACAAAATTAAAATGCTCCTATATTTCTATTCGTTTTCATATTTTTAACGTTCGGACAAAACGGTTAATTTATATTACGATGGTCTAATAATTCAGAAGTAATTATTATCATAAAACACAATATTAACATCACGCGTCCGATAATCAAACGCAAACGAAACTCGTAGAAATGCCTGTGGATTCGACGTACAGTAAGTAGAGAATATTCGGACATACACTGAAGACGATTCGTCCGTTGCTGTGACCGATCGAAACGCTGATCACACGAGATTTTAACAATCTCGGCATAATTTTACATTTGTTATAAGCGCACTCAGAATCCGAATGTTTTACGTTTCCGAATCGGTGCATCGGTTTTTGGAAAAAAAAAAAATAATAATAATAATATCCCGCACACAATGTTGTGATGATTAAATTAACTGCAGTACAAACGGTTTCTACTGGTACGCCTATAAAAATGTAAAATTGTGTGCACGATTTCGGTATTTGTTTACTATTATCATACGGCGAATACTTTGGTACTGTTGACAACATTCGTTCGACGATAAGTTGAAAGTTATCGCGATACAATTGAAAAATCATATACGAACGTTTATTTCGAGTAAATTAATTCGCACATGCTTACTAAATACTGTTTAAAAATTAAAATTACATTTCACGTTTCATAAAGTATCGTTTTTATCGTTCTCGTTTTAACGGTAAATTTAAATGTAACATTTTTTTTTCTTCAATTCTTATCGATTTAATTAAATTACATTAACGTGCAACACCGTTGCGGCATTTCGATTGCCGTTGCTGGCGTCATGACGTGAAAAAGTCACAACTTACTTATGATTGATGTTCTTCTTATCGTTACGAAAACATAACTCGAAACCGTCGATGGTTACGTAAACAAATCGTCAAGACAGTGAAACGCGCGCTAAGTTCGTAGCGATAGATTTTGAGCACCGTAATCGATTCGTCTTGAACGAACACGGTTTTATTGTAAATATTATATACATGAAAAAAAAAATAATAATAATAATAAAAACAAACAAAAACTAACTGAGAATGAACAACATGCTCGCGTTTAAATTTCCGTCGAACGATACGCGCGCGCGCGCCGAAGTGGACGTAACCGAAAAGAAAGGATTGGCACCAGGAAATGACCGGAACCGAAGAGCGCCAGAGGACGTGATCACACCGACACATCAGGTAAGTTACGAACCGCACGTAATAATTTGAATAATTCAGTCGTAGACGCCTCGTTCGAGACCTGCATGCGTCCCGACGGTGCGGTGGAAAACGGGGATGAAAATAACCCTTCTGGACGCGACGAAATCGGTCGTCCGCGAGTGTCTTGCACGGTTCCGTTCCTTCGGCCAATCGAGTCCATCAAGCACGAGAACTCGCGAACGTTTTTTTTAATTTTTACGGTACCCACGAGATATTCTTCGCCCGGCGGTACTTTGGTAAGCTAATCGTTTCTGTGGATCGAAATCAAATTTCGAAAAATCCATTTAATCATCGTACCGTGTACCCGTCCTCTCTCTCTCAAAAAAAAAAATGAACTTTTGAAAATGGTTGCGCAAATTTAAATTACCCATAGGACGGCGGAAAACCTGAGGCTGGCCATGATCATGCGTTCCACTGTTTTTATGAACGCCTGTTAAAAGGACATTGCACCGTCACGGTGGTTGACGGTTAACGTTTTCTGGAAAACAATACCACTGTGATATCGGGAACAACGTAATCGGCGGTCGTTTTTTTATATTTCGCGTAGAAAAACGTTTTGAAATATTTTCGTTTCGAAGAAACCTACATAATGTTTATGAAAATTAAAAAAAAAAAAAAACGCACCGAATGTTATAATATTACTCGTTGTCAAACAAGCCATTGTCCATTTCTGAACCGTGAGACGCGCGTTCATCGTTGTTAGAGCACTTTGACGGTACCATTCAGAGCACGGAGAGCGTAATTACTTATGACTAGGGACCGGATTTATATGCAAATGAATATATGTATGGGAATAAGCTTTTTGAAATCTGATGAGTATTGTCCCCGATTCAGATGTTTCTTATTAAAATAACACTAATTTTACTTTGCGTATTTTGCATTTTTCAACGTTTTAACCTGTTAAATGCGTATTCAATGCATATTTGTAGTTTTATAGTGCATATTATTATTAATACATGACATATACGTCAAAAAAGTTTTTTAAAAGCTCCATCGCGTACGACACTTTTCTGAAATATGGCCCCTAATACTTCCACCACAACCAATATTATTGTGACAACTTGGAAATTATTAAAGAAATAATTCTTCAATTGAACAGTGAAGACTCTATTTCAATTAAAAAATCTTAAGATTTGATAAAAGATCCTAATTTTAAAGCTTATTTAATTTACATTAAATCAAATTTTGAAATAATTCAGAGCACGATAAAAATATTAGAATCAAAAGATTACTTATTATCAGAAGCCATGATCAAAATTAATAACGCAAAAACCACATTAAAAAAAATCAAAAAACATAATTGGTGGTATTATAAATGCCAAACTTTTTACATTTATAATATATTTCACATATTTGTACATCATTTTAAACAACATTTTAAGTGAATATTTGAGTACATATTTTATAGCATATTACAGTATTTTTAAAAGCATATTTTGAGGGTTTTTTGTCCATATAAATCCGGTCCCTACTTATGACCATTGAAATGATGAATAAAAACGCGTGTGCAAGACATAGACGACCGAATTTCTATTGCGGCAGTGGTAAAAAGTTAAGGTTAAACAACGGGTTCAAGCGTAAGGTGTTATAGATTCGAAACGAGAACATTATGAAACCGTTTACGGCGATATATTCGTTTCATCCTTGATAAATCGTTAGTTTCAGAGCCGTTGGGAAATTATGGGCGCACCACGGGTGCCGGACTAGAATTTTTCACTTTCAACGTATTAGGGTTATTCGAAAGAAATACTTACGTTGTGTGAAATCCAAACGCTTTTGATTGATATTTTATTTTCGGTTTAACCGTCGTAGTAACGGTATTGTGTCACGTTGAAATGTTGATTATTTTTTTTACCGAGCGTTTTTACAAATTTGCCCCGAAAACATTGGGAGTGAACATATAAAAGCTTGTTGCTACATGATATGTTCACAATTTTAATATGTGCTTTTTGCTCTAAACAATTATTGTTTAGAGCGAAAAAGCACATATTATTATTCGAGTATGATGTGTTGCGTTTCCAAATCAGAAACTTGACGGTTCAGTGGTTCGGACATTTATGTATTCGAATATCATACATGTTTCAGCTGTTAAGAAAAATTAGTGTTTCACGATGAATTATAATTAAACCTTAAGAGTGATATTCCTTCAACTGTATGATATAAGTTAAATACAATTATGTTAGAATCACTTTTATCAAAACCACTTAGTAAGGGGTTACGTATAGGCAATTTTAATAACGCTTCAAGACGAATTCAATTAAAATGTATGCGATGTCTAATCGCATTACCCTAGTTCTCAGTTATTGCTGCTGATTATGAAATTCTTTATCGGTGTAGTTTTCCGCGAACCAACATCATTTTATTTATCAAATATTTGTTTTCGATTTAGCAGAACATTTTAATGTGATGCGGCATTGATAATTTCTCAATAACCTGATCCAATATTTTGAATTTATTAAAGAAAAAATTAAAAAGAAATATAAAGTAAACACAAAAGTAATTTATAAGTTATTTATTAAAAATAAAGTAGTATTATGAAAAAATTATTGACATAATGTCGTAAAAAATGTATTTCATCACCTAAAATATGATTTATATTTTATTTATCGAAAAATGTTGGTTGCACATACTAACTTTATGTTTCTCATTTTAATTATACATTTATTTATTTTTTTTTTTTTTTTTTTTTGTTAGTTCAAATAATTGCTTAAATTTTGTTATTATTATAATTCTTGCAAAACTTGGCAAGTGAACCGAAAAATTGATATTTGATATAATTTATTCATAAACGTCACAAAAAAAAGTCTTAAAAAGTGGTATTATGATTCTTGAAAAAATATCAAATAACCGAAGACGCTAATGTATCTAGTAAATATAATGTTACACAATCCATTATCTTAAACTAGTTATGTATAAATATCAGACAATTACACAAATAAACAGCAGAAAATTTGTGTTCGAAAAGTCAACATTTCAATTGTTTCACTGAGTATCTAAAAAAATATGTTCACTTGTTATTTTTTTATTTAGACGTAATTCATATTTTTTTCCTATTATTTTCTTCTTTTTTTTTTATCATACGGATAGATAACACATGTTATATTACCTAGGTACGTTTATGCATTCACCTAAAAGCTTAATAATATACAACAGATAGTAGGATCATTATAGTAGGATATTAGTAGGATCAAATCGTTCACATGATTAGCATGAACAAACGCTTTGAATGCTGTAATTCTAGCCTAATGTTTTACAAGTAGTGTGCGTGCGACGTTGGCCCTATCATGTTCTACTACATGACAAAGGTAGGTACAAG
>NW_020273439.1:395162-454816 GCF_003268045.1 Sipha flava
ATGGGATAGGGTTGAAAATTTGATGCAAAGAGTGTTGAAAATTCTTATTTCATTGCGAAATTGTCATTTAATTGAATTATTTAATTATTAAACTCATTATTTCTAGACATTTCTAAACAAATATTACATACATATTACAATTACTTGATAGTTAAAGTTGTTTAATAATTTTAAGTATTGAACGAGAGCTGGTGTAAAGAAAAATAGGGCAAAATAATATTATTTTCATCCGCTTCAACTGACGCGATCTTATTTTTTTTTTTTTTTTGTATATAAACGGCAAACACGTATAGCCAAATTTATAGATAAAATAAAACAAAATACTCTAAAAACTAATACATTTAAATATTTTAATTTGTGTTTTTTATACAGTCCGGTTCTTACGAATAGTTAATACATTTTTGAGGCCCCCTTTTAGCTGCGGACCCATGGAATTCACCCCCTTTGCCTACCCAATTTTCCGATAATACTGATAATATTCATATTATAATACCGAATTATTATATATTATGTCGATATCAAAATCAAAGGTTTTTTATGAATGTAGTTTTTCAATAATTATACATATATTTTATATTTTCGTTGTACAATAAACTTTTATAAATAACTGTTCAGAACTTTCACATTTTAAACGTTGAACAAACGTTATCATACAAGTAATTTGATAATTAATTGTTAAATGTTTTTAACTTTAATATTATAAAATTTAATTAGTATATTATCACAACATATCAAACTGTTGTACAGGTTGATCAATAAAATAGTTTTAAAAATTGACAGTTAAAACCAAGTATAATAATAATAATAATAATAATAACAATTATAATTATCATAATAATATTATTACTAATAGTAATGACTAGAGCTCGAGTTTATAAGCATTTGCATATTTATTATAGTTGGTCGTATGGTACGGTAAATTAGCACAACATTTGTCTTATAATGTAATGATTTAAACAATTTTAATTTTGCCTATTTTTGCATATTTCGATATTTACCAATTTATTTTATCTTAGGGCTTATTTTTTCGTTTTTAATTACATATTTTATCTTTTAGTGCATATTTTGATGTTTTTATTTGTTTTATTTATTTTTTGATATTTTTTAAATATTTAATTGGTATTGTAATAAAAGGGATAAATCTATTTATGGAGAATATAGAAAAGCATTTTCAAAAAAATGAAGACTACGACATATTAAATTATTAACATTTTTAAATGGTAAAAGTGAATCAATTCAAACCCGTGAAAATTTATCTCCAAATCAAATGATATATTTTTTAAATACGCACTCATTACTTTCGTAAACATGGAAAGATAATTTTCAAAATAAAAAAAATTATTGACTGTCAAACGACAATCAATTGTTTTTGAAAGTATAACTAAAATGATTGTGATACAATGAAATGTGCATTTAGGAATAAAAATTTAATTTAGGATATATTTTTGATATTAATTGATTTATTTTTTCTTATACCTAAATAAAAAATACCTACAAAATGATTTTGGTTAATAAGTTCCTTTAAAAAAATTAAATAGAGTAATGAAAAAAAGTATTTACAGTAGGGTTAGTATATAATAGAATATATAATTTTAAATGTAATTTATTTTTTGTTTTATTTTAATTTGTTGATTAATTGATAGTTCAAAAATTAAATTTTTTTTTATTAAATTTCGAATGCATATTTTTTTTCTTTTATACATATTTTAACACATTATTGCATGTACTTGAGTATGTTAAAGATTTTTAGCGCATATAAACTATAAACTATAGTAATGACCAATGATAGAAATAATAATACAAATATTACATAAAATAACATGAAAAACATGAAACATTAAAAACTAATATTATTTAAGTGACTTCAGTTATTTTTTAATTTCTTACAAATAATTTCTTAATATTTTCCTTAAAATCTGTTTATGAATACTAAAATTTATGATTTCTACATGATTTAAATTTTTTTTAGAAAAATTTAAAAGAAACTAAGAAAAACAAGTGCCATTTATGAATACCAATTTTGAATTATAGCTTAAATTAATCTCAGATTTTTTTTAGGGTTGTCTATAAATTTTCCCTTATAATTTATAAGACTCATTTTTAGGGGTGCAAATCATTTTCGCACATTTATCTTTTCTACAACTCATTTGCGCACAAAAATACAACTCGTTTGGGTACAAATTATAAACAATAGAAGCCTTTTTTTTAGAGAAACTTAACCATATATAGATTGTACATAATTTGCGAACCTATTCAAGTTTTCGAATTTGTCATTACTGATAGTGGAAAATTATATTTATTATTTTATATAAAAATAATATATATTAATAATATCATTATAATAATAATAATGTATTATATTTTTACAATATTTTCTTTTCACCATTATAAGGCCTAATACTCTTTGTCTAATCATATTCTGGTGTCATAGGCTGGGGGTTTAAATATGTTGTTTGATCTATTTAATTTATTACAACCTCAAATAAAAAAAAATAATTTTTATCACAATCGGAATCATTTTTACTACCAAATCATTAACATAATTCAATTAATAATATAATTAAAAATAAATGTAATAAATAATTTATTTATATAATTTTAAAGAAAGTTTCTACAAATTTACTATTCTTTCGTATGCGCTTGCATTAAAAATATTAAAATATCCATTTTTGTAAATTTGTAATCAGAATATATTTTTTTCGTATAATTTTGTTTTTAATATTTATCTTTTACGGATGTTTTCTTTGTTTTTATTTATTTTTTTAATGAATTAATTTTTAAATCAATATCGATTTGAATTTCTATTAATACTTGAATAACTAATGAAATATAAGGTGAAATGAAATGTAAAATATAATGTGAATGTAATATGAATTATAGAGATTCCCGACCAAAAATATTCAAATTGTAGAGTGTGATGTACTGTCTCATACTTTATTATATTCGATCTATCGAGGGTGTCGAATTATATGTTTTTTTTAGGGGACCAAGGGTTTAGTTCGCTTTATAAAAGTTTTCAAATAATCAAATGTCTAGTGTATATAAGGTTTTTTTTACGAATTTAGAGATATCATAAATTTATTATTATATAGTTTATATATTACATTTATTTCATAAATATACGGTTTTTTTTAGTTCCAACATTTTATTTTATTAATCAATTTTTAAATATATAGTTAATATTGCTCTTAGTTTATATAATGAAATACTTCAAAATCGATTTGTTTCAGAATTGTGAGTTTAGATTTAAAAAATATATATTTTTTTAATTTAATTTTAGTTTAGTCAATAAATT
Source organism: Sipha flava (assembly GCF_003268045.1). Taxonomy (NCBI): domain Eukaryota; kingdom Metazoa; phylum Arthropoda; class Insecta; order Hemiptera; family Aphididae; genus Sipha; species Sipha flava. The sequence continues at coordinate 398,458 of NW_020273439.1, forward strand.
GTAAAAATGGGATTAAGTAAAAAAAAATCCATAATTTTTATATAGTTTTTAACCCACAAAAATCGTGCAATACTATTATTATTTTAAATTTTTGATTTAATATTTTTTTCGTAGGATTAAATTGTTTTGCGTTAGTTAATATAGTGTCTGGCATTGCTATTTAGTAGACAGTATAATATACTTAGTGAGTATATACAAGGTAAGTAAAATGTATATAAGTTAATAACTGAGAATTATAATTGTAAGTGCATCCTACTATATACTAATGCAACATACTGCAATAAGTTAACTTTCACTTGGTTTAATTTGACAAAATTCAATTGTGTTTATTATTAAAAAAAAAACGGAAATTTTAAACATTACATCGTAATTGATATAATGTATTATTGTAAACAATTATTTCATTAATGAATACATTTTTCCATATTCATTAATGAAATAAATTATAAAAAAAAAAAAATTATCAGCTTTTATTTAATCAATAATAGATGGTTTAGTTAATAATTTACTGCTTTTTGGGAAAAGTTTTAGTATTAACTCAATTACATTCTTTTTAGCTTAAATTTAAATATTTTTTACACATAAGATAATATTTACTGCAATCAAAGTAAACCAATTTCTGTATAGTATCCTGATATTAAATATCTGTTTATTCGTAGTTAATATAAGCAATTACATGGGTTTATTTTCTTCTGGTAGCCGTTGAAAGCAAATACGAATATTGCAATTACGTTATTTATTCCAATTTTCCACTTAAGGTTTATACTTGATAACTATACATATATTTAAAATATGTAACAAAAATATTATATACCAATAAAATAATTTGCTCTTTGTAATCATATTTGATATGACATCGAATACCATCTATTATCGAGTTGTGTATCACCAATACTTACTGTTAAATTGTACGGTAACTACAAATAATAATAGTTCATTTTCATGGCCCTTCGAATTCAACATTTCAAAATTCTTACCATATTAAAACGTTTGTAAATCGTTGGTGCTCATGGTTTGAAGGCCTGATCCCTAAAACTGTAGAAACGCAAACCTTCTTCATTTGAATTTTTATATTTCAACTTCACAAATTGTTTATGTAAAGATTTTTATTTCCACGGCCGCCTATCAATTCGATTTAGGGATATGGTCCACAATTTCCATGTTCAAATAACGGGAATACGTGCACAAATCAAAACATGTACAGACGATTTGTGGAATTGAAATTAAAAAAGTTCAAATGTTAAGACTTTTCGTTTTTGTGGCTTGATTTAGGAACATCACCCATAGTAAATTACTTGTTGTAATGAAACATATTACGCTTTGCGTTCCGGTTGTAATCGTTTTGCAACATGACAGAAAGAGGCACGATAGTGTCATTTCAAAGCTTAGAATTTAAACCGTATCATTGGTGAATTCTTATAATGTCAACTTCTTGTGTAATTATTATGTGTAAACCTATTTTTATATTACGTTTTCTGGGAGTATAGCCAAGGCTGGTGCCAGCAAATATTAATGGGGTATGAAGTTATAAATATACAAATTTTTCTACTACTTTCTAAAATAATACTTTACAATACAGATATTATTTGATTTGTTGGTGATTTCCGACTATATAAATAGATCTTTAAAAAGTGAGGGCAATTCACCGCCCCCCCCCCCCCCATTATCTCCTCTAACATAGGTCCTCAATGTATCAACTTATAGTGTACGCGTCGAGTTAAATGTTATAGGTACTATAGATGATAGTTTTTTTTCGTCAATACAACAGTACAAGTTACAATATTTGGTAACGGTGTGTACATTGTAGTTGTATTCTACGATGCAACGTGTATTATTTTTACATAAATGTGAATAAAAAACGACTTATCTCGACGACGATGTATCCCTTATTGAATTTGGTGTGCATTTTAATACTACTATGCTATTACTTTTTACATATATTTTGTAATAAATAGCGTAACATGAATATATGCGTCCATTATAGTTGTTGTTTTGTTATTCATCCAATAGTAATAATTTTTTACTTACTATATAAGGAAATAATAATAAAACATGGAATTAAGAAAAGAAAATATTATTTACACTGTTATGATATCATCAAGAAAATATGTAATTGATTGATAAATTGTATGCAGTTGAGGCATGCGTGCAAAAAGGTTGAACGAGATATTTTCTTTCTCGAATATGTGCTAAATTTTCGAGTGCGTTGCAGGTCCCATCGGCTCAAAACGTCAGCACAATACCAAAACATGGTTACAGGTCAAAAAGTAAATTATAATAAATCAATGTACCGATTATTGTTATTATTGTTATTAAATCCAAATTATCGATTCCGTGTAAGCGGTTAAGCTTGAAGAAAATTATTTTGCTAGTTTCATTTCAGGTGGACCAATGATCGAAACTCTTTAACAACGTGACAGGGCTCTTATTGCAGCTTAATTCTCAGAGGTCAAACTATATAATAATCTGTTGTGTAACGGTAAACAGTGATTAACTGTATATAAAAAATAAAAAATTAATCATGCGGTGGTCAGTTTTTTCTGAGAAAGATGCTCTTCGATGTGAACGATTGAAAAAGGAAGCTATTTTTTATTTTATTTTATTTAGACAATTTTTATTTTAACGAATTTTAAAAAGCAATATGATTGTACTTAGTTCTTATTTTTCAAATATGATTATAGAAAAAAAAAAATTATACAATTATTTCGATCGACGAAACATGAATTTATTGATTCATAGTTATTATTGTTTTGAATACCTTAAAAACTAAGAAGTGAACTATCATTTAGGATACTTGACGATACGAAAATAACTTTTTTTTAGCATGAGCTGAAAAAATAACGTGTTACGGCACATGCATACGGTATTATCATCTTGGTATATTTAATCAATTATTGATACATTCAAGAACAAAGAGCATGATATGAATCTTATATGCATGCCGCAGAAGATAAACGATGTTGTTAATATTTGTCATAGTAGTCATAGTGAGTATGGCTTTTTCAAATTGGTAAAATAAAAAACATCCCACTGTATCGTTATATAAATTGTTAGTATAAAATTATATATCTCTATAAATCTTTCGAAATGTACCAACTTTAAAATTATCAGTTAAAAACATGATGCAATACGATTCGTGTGTTTATCACGTTCAAACACATTAATGTGGTTACAGTTTTGTATAAATTATTAATATTGTATAGATCGTTTGATTATTATTATTAAAAACTAATATCGCAAAGACTCAAATGTATTTTTTTCAAAAAAATATTGAATAATTTGAAAACAAAATTAATGTTTCATTACTCGAAATAGATAAGACTTAGTTTTTTATAATAATTAATAATTCATTTAACGCAAGAAAAAACTGACTAGTAAAAGATAATGATACTTAAATCACTATTTTCATATAATGTCTTTGATATGGGTAATATACAAAAATGTTTCAAGTTCCGGAAGTCAATAATGCTTCTACTGATAGAGTATTATTTGCTTAAATATTTTAAAAACAAACAAGATTAATTTCAAAGCAAAATTAGGTTTATTTAAAGAAATGAAATATAAAAAAAACAACACAATTTGTGAAAATAATATCACACACCTATATCAAAACAGTAACAACTCAAAAAAACGCTTTTTTCAGGAATATCGGTTTTGTTGGTGGTACCTTGGTATCATTCGTTCAATAAAATGTACTTACATTGCCATCTGACGGAGAATATTAAAGATAAACTTGTTTTGTTGATTTATGTAATTTTGTTTGTAAAATTCGAATATACGCCAGCTTATAGGTCTAAATGCATGAAAAATCCAATCATTTAGAGCAGCCTTAACTAAAAAAAAACAAACTTTTTGAGTTGTTATGGTTTTGATATGAATGTGCGATATGTTGTACTGAAGTGCAAATTTTAAACATAAAAAATCCAATTTTCTGCGTTTATAACACTAGGCATACAAATTTAACTCAGTATGAAATTATAAAGTGATAAATTATAAATTCTATAGTTTTATATAAACGAATTCGGGATGAAACGAATTATAATTGTCAACTTTTTTCTGTTCTACCTCCGTATTGGAATAATTACCAAAACAGATAAATAATGAGTTAGAGTGCCAAAAAACACTTTTTAAATTTAGTTCTAGGAACTGAATAGAATGTGATGCGGTAAACTTTTAATGTAAATTTCACTATCCATCGGTCATTAATGTTTAACTTGTCATTGATTCATAAAATGAAAATGATGATTTCCTACAGTAGGTGTTCTAATTGAATTATATGAAACTCCTGTTATTTTTAGTCACTTCAGATGAGATACAGTGATTGGTGAATAGTGTTTCTGTGTTGTTGTTTTAAATAAAAAACCAATGTGCCATGTACCAACATACCATTTCATTGAAATTATTCGAAACTTTTTTTAAACTAAATAACTAATATAGATACTTTATTAAAAATTCGAAGAAATATTAAACATAATCAAATTTTTATTTTGTAACTTTTACAAATCACTTTTTTCGATTCTCGAGCATTTTTTTTTTTCTATAGAAAATTATGTCATATTTTAAGTTTTTCATTGAATACTTTATGAATAATTGATAACAAAATTAATCGATATTTGTTATTTTTATCATATTCTCAAAATGTAGTATTTACAAGAGGCTTTCACATATTTTTTAAATTAAGCTAATTTTTTTTTATTACTACTAAAAATTAGGAATGAGACACATTGTATTTAATTTTCAAGACTGTCAAACTAAAATTAATTTATCGATATTTTAAGGAAAAAATGAAAGAAAACATGATAATTTTAATTTTTGCTTCAAATTTTTTGAAAATCATAGCATCTAATTTCTACGGGAGCCTATATTTTAACCTCACAAAAATTCTCGATGTTCAAAACAATTTTAATGACTTTTTTAATATATTAAAAATCAACGATAAATACACATTTTATTTATAATAAATTATTTATATTTACAATTGCATAAGAAGTTATTAAAAAATAAAATATTAAGTATAGTATAATGAATTTAATATGAAAAATTATACTTACTTATTTTTAACGAGTTGCTTAAAGTTTGAAGTGTACTAATTTGCTTTAATCCTTTGTCAAGTGTTAACCGAGATCTATAATTACTTTTTGTAAAGTCAATTTTAAAAGCACATAAAAACGTTGAACCAAACATTATACATAGTTTGATAGCCTGTTTCAATCCAGGGTATTTACTTGAACAAACATATTTACTCGTAATACAGAACCGATCACCCCATAAAATGTTCTGAACCTGATAGAATTTTTCTTTTAAAAGCAATTCTCCTGAAACACGATCATTTCCATCTACAAAGCAGTTTTATTAGAGTTAAAAATGATTTCGGCTTCACTACTACATTCACTATTGAGACGTAAAGAAAATCAACTGTTCAACATTTGCACCAAATACTCGATTTTATTGAAAACGGTAAACCTAATTTCATACTCATATTGAAGCTTTCGCATATTATATTAAGAAAATAGTTGGGGAATTCCAAAGATGACCCTTTTCTGAGTACTAGCTAGCTAATATTTCCAATCAAAAATTACTAATTGTTGTGATGATCGGAACCATATGTCTGGTCGAAATCGTGTACACGGACACAAGAAAAAAAAAAAACAAATACGTACTATTGTTAAACCAATACATACATATAACCACGTTTCACTTATTATGAAAAAAAAAAAAAATTAAATATAGATTGTTAATTTTTTTCATACGATTAATCACCATTTAATTCCGTGTGATGGTCGATTGTTTAGTTAATCTAACGGTTGTATGACATAAGCGCCAATAATATTGTATATCTGTTTTACCCGACATATGACATAAGCGCCAAAATTAATATTTTATCTAAGTAAATAGTTATTTGAAAATTGCTATATCTTATAAAAATTATATAATATATTATATTAATATTATTATATCGATAATAAATTATAATATACATGCAAATCAATATAAATTTAATAAATTAATAAATCGGTTTCTATTTTATAAAAAACAAAATTTCGATAATAAATTATAATATAAAATTATATTATATTATAATGTATAAATTGGTCGATTTTTTAATCCCACTCTTTTCACGTATTCTGTACGATTTATTTCACCATCCTGGTATTTCTTCCATTGAACAATTATTTCTTCGTGAGATATTTTTAATTTATTGATACGAGGAGAGTTCATAAATAAATATGTTTCGCTTTGTAATTTTAATAATACATCAATTACTATATGAACGGAACAATGAGCCCCATAAAATTGATCTTTTAAATGTCGATGATTCAGCTACATTTTTATTTCGTATAACCTCATTATCCGGAATTTCAGTCCAAATTAATATCTGTTATTGAACCGAGACTCACAGGTACCTACGATTTTGGCGCTTTCGTACGATACGTTTTTGGCGCTTTTGTACGATACGACTTTTTTTTTCTTATCTCATTTTAGCGCTTATGTATTTCACCGAATCTAACGATATCATTAATTTTAATGGCACATCTAAGACCGCTGCAATTATTTGTGGACTTGTAATCCTCGGTCTAGTACAACGTTTGATTTGTTTTCTATAAACATTGTATACTCGTTTTTTCACAACCAATCTGACTTGAAACCTTCGCGTTGTTTGGACCAAAACCTTTTTGAAATTTATCGAGCGTTACGTCATAACATGAATCGAGGTAGAAATAAACCGAAGGCTCCACTTCTACGCGGAAAATAGTTTTATGATTTTCGACGATACTTGCTGATAAACGGGAAATATTTTGCAAAACAGAAAAATATTACAGAATTTATCTGTCAAGCAATCGACATGGTAGGTAACGAGATAGGCATACATCGCTCTAGAACGATTTCAGGCATTTTTATTTTTATTTTTTCTATTTGAACCTTACAAGTATAACGGAGTTCAATCGCATTACGTTTTATATTCTGAGTGAAATGTATTGCAGTTTTACTGTGATGTGCGTTTATTTGCATGTCTGTGTACACGATTTCGACCAGAAGGATATGCAGTCGTGAGAGGTTTCCGATAGAAAAATATAATAAATAGTTAGTACATAGAGGAGCCAATTTTTGAATTTTTCAATAGTTTTCCGAACAATCGATATAAACAAAAAACTTACGAAGAACTTCGAACGGAATCGAGTTTCCACCTCAGCACCACTTGATATTTTATCACGCATGATGCCACAGGATTATACAGAGCAGTGGTGTCCTTTCAGTTTTTATCTGGAGTGGGACAGTCGGCATGCTCTTATTCAATTTCGACTCAATGGCTCATTTTACCAAAGAGTCGATTAACGTGAGGGAAGGGAGATGCTGAACCAATCCAATTTAATGATTTATACTTTGTATTAAAGTACACGTAAAGTAATGTTAGGTTAGGTTAGTCGTATTTCCCAGAGAAAGTACTACCTAACGGTGAATTCCTCTCTGGGTTGCCACCGGTATATTTTGTAAAAAAAAATTAGTCGTATTTATATTTTTAATGATGTGTCGACTTTTGAATAGCTCAACTATAGACACTTCAAATGTACGAGTTCCCCCGTTCCTCCACCAAAATATGCCACTGATAAAGAGTACTTATTTTAGCATTTTATAGACATTTCATCGTTTTCGAAATATTTCTATGACATTTGTGCTGATTATAGCCACTAACAATTTTAAATTAAATATTCAATCTACCTTCTTGAGAAATGTGGTTTTATCATCATACGAAGAAATATAAAACCATCCATATGATTTGTTTCACTCAAAATTCGAGAGTAATCGTATATTAGTTTCAAATTCAAAAGTTATCGGTATTAATTTAGTTAGCAAGTATCAATATAAATTACCAGTACCTGTATCTCATCCGAATATGGAGTATTACCCTTTTTCTTTTTAGATGATTATTAAAAGTTAATATTATGTGATATTTTGTAAGATATTTTTATTTTTATTTTTTTATTTTATTTTTTTCATAAATTCATTTTATTATAAATTAATAATGATACTTAGCTCAAAAGAATAAGTTACAATAATATAACAATATCATAAGATTAATCTATCTATCACCTGTAAGCAAGCTAGTGATGATAGTAGATAGTTACAAAATCTAGTAATTAATATAATAATATCAAAATATAAATAAATAACAATAAAATAAATAAATAAATAAAATTTTACATAGCATAAACTATAATATAAATTTATAATATATATGAAATACTAGTAACACACTAGTCTAATAGAGTGTCTAACCAGTTAACAATCAATTTTTTGAGATTCGACTTTTTAAAATTCCTGGAGTTAGTGAATATACTTATTTTAATAATAATTAGCAGTGAGTTGAAATATGTAGGACTAAGATAATTAATATATTTTTGTCCGAAAGATTTTTTTAGTGAAGGTATTTTTGCATCATATGCTCTATTTTCTCTTTTATCATACATACTAACTACGTCCACCCATTGATTATAATTTTTAATTATGAAAAATATATGTAGCTATTTTCTTGTACAGTTTTTCTAGAGGTAAAACATTGAATATTTTAAACATTTTTACTGTTGATCCTTCTAGGCTTATCTTACTTAGACAGATCCTAATCATTAATCTAAGTTGTATTATTAGTGGCTGTAGTGCGTTTTTAGCTGTACCACCCCAAACCAACAGGCCATATTGTAATATTGCTTGATATAAGGCAAGATAAATTATTCGTAGAATATGAACTTTTAAAAAACTTCTTATTTTATAAAATTATAATGACACAGTTCGTAGTCATGACACAATGTTACTCACGTGTAGATTCCACCTCAAGTTCTTATCGATTATTAACCCTAGATATCTAGTATACGAAACTTTGAAAATACTTTAACACTTTAACTCACCACAAGGTTCATTCCCACAATTTTGTATTTTTAAATGATCAAAGTTATTTTCATCATTAAAAAATAGAGAAATTAATAATATTTGTTTTATTATAATTAGTTGTAAGTTTTTTTTGATTCAAGTAACCTACTATTTTTTTGAAACCGAATAGGTATAGCTTTAGTTCGCACAACATCCCAAGTATCATCTGCATATGTTATGACTTCCCCATTGATATCAAAATCACATATACTATTAACATATAATATAAAAAGAGTAGGACCCAAAACACTCTCTTGAAGTACTCTACAAGTAATTAACATTTCATCTCCTTTAATGCCATTGATTTTTACTTTTTCTTTTCTTTTGTCTAGATAACTTTTGAACCATTTGAAACTTGATTTTTTTTGTACTAAAATTAGGAAGTAAATTGATAAGTTCAGCATAATCTACCATATCGAAAGCTTTAGCTAGGTCCAGAAAAATTCCTATTGTTTTTTTCCTGTTATCTACTGCACTCTATATTAATGATGTCGCATTGTATAACGCATTTCCAGTACCTAATTTTGGTCTAAAACCGAACTGGTTTCTAGATAGAATATTATTTTTTTCTAAAAATTGGATTAACATAATTTTTATTACCTTTACAAGTATTTTAGAAAAATTATTGATCATTGAATTATAGTTATATAGTTACTAATACTTTTGTTATCATTGTTTTTAAATAATGGTTTTATAATGGCTAGTTTAAATATACCTGGGAATGTACATTTCGATATACTTGAGTTATAAATATAGATTAAAGGTAATGAGATATTTTGTGCTTTATATTTTAGGATTTTAACTAATATGTCATCATGTCCAGCTGATGTCTTATTTTTTAAATTATTGATAATTTATAAAAATTCATAGACGTTGACTTTTTCATTAAAAAAACGTATCAAATGATTCAGTTGTATTAGTTTCTTCATAATGAAAGGTTGATTTATTAATTAAACTTACAAGGTTACTCCTAATGGTTGTAAAATAATTATTAAAAATATTGGAAACCTTATTTGGTTTTACAGATGAATTGATATTTTCATTATTGAATAATATTGAATGTATTTCCTCATCATTTTTAATTTTGCAATTTGTATTAGCTACATCATTAATCAGTTTAAATGTTAATTTTAGGCTATATGAAACTTCTTTGAATATATTTATGTAATGATTTAAAATTTAAAATGAGATGATATAAAATAATTCGGTTCCTTAAAAAGTTAAAGGATAGGCCACAAATGATCTGACCACATCGTTTCCTTGGCACCCCTCATATTTACGGATAACACACCATTCCGCACAATTTACCTTTTCATCTATTCGATTGCGCGTTAATATATTAATATATTTGTAATATAAAATATTTTTTTTATCTATCCGAAAAGTAACATAATTTTACATAAATATAGTTGTGACATTGTCAGCAGTTTTGTACATAGATAACCAAAATATTATCTAGATTAGAAAACGGATAATTCATTTATATAAGATAATAGATAAACTATTTAAATAATTATCTGGATAACAGATAAATTAAAACTACTATTTTAAAAAGTTTCATCATTCAAAAATCACATTTATAAAATGGTATTTTTTTTATAAATACAAAAATTAATTATTAATCAGTTTACAAACCCCAATATTAAAATTCAAATTGATAAACAAAAAATTAATCAACATATTATAATTTAAATAATTAATAATAAAGAATATACCTTTTTTTATTAGTATATTTCTAAACGAATATGATTTAAACATAGGTACACTTATTTAATATAATAGAAGTATACATAATACATAATATAGATCTATATAATGTTACCTTATAATATTGTAACATTCTAATTTAATTTAATGATTAACTATTACTTTGTTTTTGATTTACACGAATTTAAATAAAATTCATACAACTCTAAGGTATATTATATATGTATATATAGCAATGGTAATTGATAGAAATCAATGGTTGGTTTTATTATTTATTATTTTAATCATTATAATCCCAGTTGATGTGTAGTTTTTTATGGAACGTTCCAACCAAAGATTGACGTTTTATGACTGAATATGTTTAATTATTATCGTCTATACCCACTGTGCAATAATTTTTCCTAGCAATGTTACCAGGCGGTTTCAATGAAACATAGAACATTGCAATCTATGTTAATTTTACGTTAAAGTAACGTTTATGTAACTGTAAATGTTCCGTATTGCTGTCTTTCAATTAACATCGTTTAAACATCACTATAAAACGTCCATCCAACAAGCAATTATAACACTATAGTATATTATCAACAAAAAAAAAAAAAAGGCAAAAATTATATCCCCACCAAGAGACCTGTGGGTGTAATTCGAAATTTATACCATACAAACCTAACTTAACTTATGCGTACAACCTACCTACCTACTAAGATTACTAACCGAAGTAAGATGAATGTTTATAAACAATGAAATCAGAAATCCAATAATTTTAAAATTTATGAATAAAAACATTAATTATAAGTACTTATATATACAATTAATATTTAAAAATCATTAGCAATAATGGTAACAAACCTATAATAATAACAATTATTTTAATATTTTTTTTAGATACCTACCTTCTTTATAAAATTTAATAATTTATCCTACCAAATTTTAAATACGTACTACAATTATATGATTTTTGTTAATACTAAAAAATTTAAATTATGTTTAACGTTATTTGTTCCATTACAAAAATGGTACACTTTACTGTCTTTTGTATCTATTTTTCTATAGTAATTGTTTTTATAATCCATCTACCAATAGATTTTAAAATTTTGTATAAAATATCATGAAATTGAGAATGATATTACATATACAGTGGTATACAATTGTTTGATTAATCCTTGAATATTTCACCTTTTAACTAGGTATTTACTAACCTAGCTACCTATTTTATTGATAACTATTATAACTAGCTAACATAAATAACAAACATTTTAAGACCCATAGTTTATTTAAGTTTATTTTAGATATATTTTATATTTGTTTCATTTTCTTTTTTACTAAATTATATCTTATATATATATACCATTTAATATAAGTTTTTTTATTGAAAACAAGTTTTAATTAATTACTTATAACATTACAAATTGCATTTATTATAATGGTTACAAATACTTAATACCTAATTATTGTTCTTGTATATTTACAATATATAAATAAATAATGCCAACCAATAGGTAGGTAATACCTAATGAATAACAACACATAGTAAAGCATTAAAAAAAAAAGAAACATGTATACATTTATAATTTATTTAATATATAACCAGTCTATAGCTTTAATTTAATTGTTTCAATACATTAAACATAATATTTCGGTTCAAAATACAATATACCTAATGTATACAAATTAATGGGTAGTATAAACTAATAAAATTGAAAAATTTGAGATATAAAATTGAAATAACATATTTTCGTGAAGAAAAGAAGTACAAACGACAATTGAATTTTACAGTTAGTTACAAAACATTTATACTTAATATCTGATAAATTAATACAAAATTCATTAGATAAATGGATGAAATTTATAGTATGAACACCAATTTCAGAATAATGCATGTTTAGAATTGGGATAGAGTCAATTGTATCAGTAAACTTTTTTACAATAAAATAAATATGTTTATTAAAAGCTTTCACTAATTAATAGCAGATACAATATTATCATCTTTTAGCACTAAATATTTATATTTTTATTTTAGAATGTTAATTTGAATGTTTGAATATGGTAAAATAATTTTTTCATAAAGTTTGTCATTGGCACTAAATAATAAAGAAAGAGTATTTATTTTTTTTATTCATGGTATAGCTTTAACAACATGGTTATTATCTTACAGAATTATAATTTAAACATGATAAAGAAAAATTATTATTAAATAACATTATACATATTAATTGATTTTAAAAGGTTATTATTTTGTTGAGGTTATTCTCGTTTGGTCCTAGGGCTTTATGCATGTTGTCCGGGATTTTATGATTATGTCTTTCTTCTTCATAGACTCGACAGTGAATGAGCAGATGTTTTACAGATAGAAGTACCTAGAAGAATATTATTCAGGTTTGATGTACGTTCAACATGTGACACGAATATGCTATCAATAAATTCACAGATTCACAGACTCACAGTCTCACGATTGATAAATAACAATGTTTTATAACAAGTTAATAAAATATACACGCATTAAATAGTGCTTGATTTGGAAGACTGAGTACCCTAACTAAATTATCAGATATTCTAACGTACTTTCTTTAGGGTCTGTCTATAAGCAGTCGATTAGATCAACAACGTCTTTATCATTTTTTTGTTATCAAAAATAAAATTATTATCATAAATATAATTTTATCATCAATTATAAATTTATAATAAATGAATTACATTATTTTATTTGCTACAATGTAATATTAAGATATAAATTCAGAATTGTATTGTTAAATAATGTAGGCAGTCAAGTTGTTCTCAATATAACCTTATTATCTCACCGAACACTGACGTTGAATAATTGTTTGTTTCTGTCACTCTTTCTGGTGTCGTCACTGGCCTTATTGCTGGCGTCTACCTTCTTCCGAGTTCTGATAATTTTAAATACGAAAGTCATTCAGGGTCCATAGATCATGTTTGGCAATCATTGAATTTTAATTTTGGTATTGTTTGCGGTGACTTTAACTTACCCCAGGGTACCTGATCCAACAATACTTCGGGTCTTTTCTATAGAGGTTCTGTCACTGACAATGTACTCGATACTACTCAATACTACTCGTTAGCGACCAATATGGCCTAATTTAATTTTATCGAAAGAACGACTCACCTAATAGCAATGGCTCCTTCCTTGATTTAGTTTTTTTTCCAGGGATAATTCTGTTAGTGTTAGGCAGTACGTACGCAATCTCAAAGGTGGTAGCACCATTCCTAATGAAGTTCATATTGGTGAAATAAAGGCATCCGGAGACCAAGTAGCTAATTTATTTGCCTCATTTTTCTCTTCTGTTTTTGTTGACCCGCGTGTGATATCTGAAACCAAACTATCTTCTTATACTACTATCCATTTCTCCTTTCTTCCATTGCATATCTCCCGTCCCAGTTGCAGATGTCCGTGCATCTATCAAATTGTTATCAAATACCAGGGGTACTGGGCTCGATGGAATAGCTGCGCCTCTTCTATATCTATGTCGCGACGTACTCAGTTCACCAACTTGTTCGATTTTTAATAAATCGCTTGCTGAAGGTGTTTTCCCATCAGTCTGGAAATGCAGCCGCATTACTTCTATTTTAAAAGCAGGAAATCCGGCAGATATTACCAAATACCGACCTATCTCTGTTCTTCCATTCCTAGGTAAAATATTCGAGTCAATAGTACCCAAACGTATTGAAAGATCGCTTTTGTCGACTCTTTCTCAAGACCAACACGGTTTTTTCCCTGGTCGCTCAACAGTATCCAGTTCTGTCGACTTTTGTTCATACTTGCACGAGTTTTTTTACTTTAAAACAACAAGTTGATGTTATCTACACTGACTTTTCAAAAGCATTCGACTCAATCGACCTTGATTTACTTTCTTGACAAACTCGGTGTTGGAGAGCCACTTTTATCTTGGCTAAAATCTTACTTGAGCGAGTGTAAGCAGTTCATTAATCTCTTCGGTAAAACGTCAGCACAATTTCAAGTCCTATCCGGTGTTCCTCAAGGCAGCCAACTAGGTTCCCTACTTTTTAATATTTTCATTAACACCATTTGTTCGCAAATTACACCTTGTCGCGTTTTGCTGTTCGTTAATGATGCCAAAATTTTCTATGCTATATTGTCTTTTTAGATGACTGTTTAATTCGACAGAATGTATTAGTTATTAAATTCTCTATCTGTTGTAACGCTATGGTGTTAACTCAATACTAATAAGTGTAAAGTAATGATTTATTATCGCACAAAAGTTTTTATTAGCTTTGATTATTGCCTTGACAGTTTGTCCCTCATACGCGTTATTGAAATTAAGGATTTGAGCTTCCTCTACGTCCCCTTACTGGATTTTCAACCCCATATCGATTTTACTATTTGCAAAGCGCTCCGTGTTTTAGGTTTTATAAGGCGACATTCATCAAACTTTGATTCATCCAAATGCTTATCTGTGCTGTATTGCTCGTTAGTTAGAAGTTTATTAGAATACGGTGCCGTTGTTTGGTCTCCTTACACTTTAGGTGACATGCGTCATCTAGATAGAATTCAAAATCGTTTTCTGAATTTTGCTAGTTACCGCCTGAATATTCCCCGCCCACCCCACGACTACAGTATTATTAACAATAAGTTAAATTTAAAATATCTAACCGAACGCCGTAATATTTTCTGTTGTAATTTTATTAATGGACTGATTGAAGGAACTATCGATGCACCCCGCTTGTTAGAACAGCTCAACATTCGAATACCCCGATGCACTAGGTCTAAGGAATTGTTTTACCTACCTACGAATCTATCTAACTTTGCAAAAGATTCTCCTCTAGTTAGGATGATGTCTATCATCAATAAACTCAATGCTTAATATTCTCGCACCTCGGTAAACTATCAAATCTTACTTATATACACATTTTAAATTTTACCTTGTTTTTGTTTTGTAATTCATATCTATTTAATGTTGTTCGATATTAATCGTATTAATTGATTACTTGTTTAAAGCCGAATGGCGTAAATTATAATAAAATAAAATAAAATAAAATATTTATTGTTTTCCCTGTATTTATTTACTTATAATTTAGACATGTTTAATCTTTTAATATAAGAATAGGTAGGTATAGGAACATTGATGCGGCCTGCAATTAAAATTAATAGTTGAGTAACAGTAGTACTATAAAGAATTTAAAAATGTAATATAGGTGCCTAAACAATACATTACAATTCATTTGCCGATTAACCGTTTATCTTACCTAAATAGTCAAATAATAGGCTATTAGATCTCCATTTAAGTAAACTTATTATGTAGTAGTTAACTAATTAAAACACTTTTTAAAAACTTCTAACGCTTTTAAAACTATTTTTAATTATCCGAGTTGATTTAATAATTATTGTGTAGTCAGTGTAGTCTGTGTACCAAAAACCAAAGAATAATATATATATATATATATATATATAATATATATAACTATATTAATGAAGATAACTTGATATGAATGAGTTATTCCACTTTATTACCAATAAATTAGTACCAATATGACATACATACAAATTTCATGAAGTTCTTAGTTTTTTGATTAAAAAATGTTTTTAATTTTTTTTTAATTATCTTTGGTGCGGTTTATTAAATTATTATTTTTATTAAAATGGAAGATACTAGATATTTCAACAGTCTGGAACATATCCTAGACAATTCAAATATAGTGAATAATATTTTTCTTCAAGGAGAAACTATTGATTTCAATTTATTTACTACACGTTTATCAGAATTAGGTTTTGACTATGTTGCGGCAAAGTCGGTAAAATATGAAGTTAATTTATTAAAATAACTATGAATGTTTAGATATTTATTGAATTTTCAAAAATTAATAATTTTAAAATTTACAAGTGACAACTTTCTAACTAGTACTATAGAAACCATAATTGATCAATTTTTACCAGATTCATTAAGAAAATTTCGTTTAAAAAATTTAAAACTTACAGGAGAGTATAAAAAAATTTCTGATGCTATACCTAAATTTTTACATGGAAGACCTGAATCATATGTCAAACATATTTATACTTTCTACTGTTCAAAATATATATTCTGAAAACAAAATAAAAAATTAGGATTGGAACATACATTTCATGTAAAGAATGAAGATGTTATATCTTAATATTACATTGTAACAAATAAAATAATGTAATTAATTTACAATAAATTTATAATTGATGATAAAATTATATTTATGATAACAAGAAAATGATAACGACTGAGTTGGTCTAATCGACTGCATACAGACAGGCTCCTTTCTTTACTGTTTTGTCAAAAAAAGGACGCACGGAACGGTGTTTTATTTAAATTTTGTTTATACAAAATTACAAAAATTTAATATGTTTATAAAAAATCGAACTGTATAGAAAATGTGTAGGAATATCTTAGTGTTAGTTTTTTATACAGTATATGATGAACTATAATGATCGAACATCAAAATTAAAAATTTTTGTTGGCATACACAATCGCCTACCTTTTGCCATTACATACTTGTAGAACACCAACAACTGTAGTTTTTGGTTGTAATTAGAGTTTTGGAATAATTATAGCCTCTTTAGTCAATAAACATATGTATTGTGTTTATATATTGAGGTTATGGTTGAAACTCTAAAGGTGAGTACAATAATTTATTGAATATTCGTTAGCTTGAGGTAACATATTTGAGGGTGTCCTAAGGATTGAACACGGTTATGTTAAATTATTAATTAGGTAAGGATGCTACGGCTTTTCAGAGTACCTCTACTATTTTTTTCCCTAAATCAACCACTGATTACATAATAATTTGCAGTAGGTATGCACTAGGACTAGAAATTCGATTTTTAAAGATTATAAGAAAAATGGAAACAAATAACAAAATGGTATCCCATTATTATCGGTCTAGGACAAATGGACGTAGCCATTTGGACGTGGGGACAAATGGACGTCATAAAAAAAAAAAAATATACATAAATCAGTAAATAAAATAAATAAGTTATTTATATTTATTATAATATGTAAATTTTAATATCAAAAATATTCATTCAAAAAAACTTCACCATCGCGATTAAGATTAATTAATGACATCTTACATGTACACTTTAATGCAATTTGTACACGACTAACACGGTTATAGATGTGTCTTGTTGTGTCTCGTGTATCACCGTGTTTCGATAAAGTGTGATAATTATTATTATTACAATTATTACAAGTTGTAAAAACCAATAAGTTATATATATTGATATAAAAGGTACCTATTGCCAAAACGATAAATTTCGATAAAATATCAATGGTTTTATAACTTATAAATATATATATATATATAAATTTTTTTTGACGTCCATTTGTCCCCACGTCCAAACGACCACGTTCAAATGGCTACGTCCATTTGTCCATATTAGCATTATCAAGGTTTTACTATCGGTTTTTATTTGGTAATATGATTTTAACTATATTTTAAATGTTTAACATACTAAAATATTTCAACTAATTATAGTTAGTTGATGTAAATAGTTTATCCAGTAAAAATGTAGTTAATTCAATTAAAATGTGATTGATATAACTATAATATTACTGCTTAAAATTATTTATTAGATATTTTTTACAGAGTTATTTTATGTGGTATAAGATACGATGATATAAGCCTTGGGTCAATATTTCATAACGCTACGATTATTATTTTCTGAGTTATGAAGGAAACGAAAATTAGATTTTGTCGAAAAATACGGTTATACCGTAAATTTTGTTGTATTTTTATAATTGTTTAATAATTATTTAGATAAATGTTGTTGAATTCAAAAAATCACTTCTTTCATAGTATTAAATATACAACATTTTCTACCAAGAATCTCCTAAGATTTTGATTGTAAAAGTAGTTATTGTGGTCAGAAAGGTGTACACAATCTCAAAAAAAAAAAAAAAAAATAATAATAATAATAATAATAAATAGAGCGTGACAAATGTATATACGATTATTAGTGGTGAGGGTTTGATCTCAGTCAAAATTTTCAGTTTTTTCTTTTTTTTCAATTATTTGGAAAAATGTTGAGAAATTCATAAAAGGACTTTCCAAAAGTACCAAATAGAACATTTCCTATTTTTTATTTTGTGGTAACCGGAGAACTCAATCTGATCAAAATTGCGTACACAGACACAAAAAAAAAAAAAATAAATACACGCATCCTGGTAAGACCTCATTTCCTCATTTCATTCAAAATCTTAAAGGTTGTCGAGTCAAGTGGTATATCTTCAAAATGTATAGCTGGCACTCAGTTATGGAAAGGTTGACAACCAATGCATCTTTAACACTATTATAAATCATCTAGTATTATAGATATCACAGAAAGCTGAAAGTCAAATGATTAATTCGATCAATTCTCCTTTATGCGACTTGACAGTCTATACGGTGCATTAAATATTTGTGTTCTATATATGAAACACCGAAGACGAACAGTTTAAATGGTTTTTACAAATTCATTTTTGGCCAGTCCAGCCAATTCCACTGATGCATATTATGAATTAGCTTTTAAAACTCAAGATTTCAATTTAACTCGTGTGTACTTTTATTATGTAAATTATTTTGCGTTTGGCTAGTTAGAGCTTAGGAATATGAATAGTACAACGTAATATAGAATTAAATTATTTTAAACATGAAAATAAAACCTGTCTAAACTGAAGTACTTTTAAGGATAATATTTTTGTTTGGTTCTATCATTAATTTTAAATTATGTAAAACTCGAGTGGTACACTTTTTAATACATAATTAATTACATACCAAAAATTACCTGTTTTTTTCTTCCTGCTTTTGCATTTAAACTACAAAAAAAAAATATTATATAAATTAAAATGTACTTATAGTATTAATTAACTAAATAAACAAATAAGAAAAACGATTCAATTTAATAAAATAATATTATTTAATTATTTATTAATTTTATGAATTATTTTATTTTTTTTCTATATACTTCGTTTTCAATTGATTTAAAATTGGTTGGTATTTTGTAAATTTTAATAAAACACATGCGTTTATTTGTTGATGTTTTCTTGAATCGGATTTGATCAAATTCATTTCTGAAACAAGTGACTCGTACGAAAAAGTCAAAGAAAAAATTGAGTAGTGGTCAACAATAGCTTACAATCTTTAAATTAGGTATATTGAGATTTTATTATTCATTCCACTATCCCTTATGTAAGTGATATGCTCTATCGGACTTCCCTGAAAACTGCCGAGAAAGAAATGAGTTTTGATTAAAAATTATATTGAATATTATGAAATAAATAATAATAACGTGTATCATTTTCAAATCATTACGCTTGAAATAGTTTTCAACAATTCATCGTCAATCGGTTTTAAAATTCAGGATACTTACTCGAGATCGTAGACGGCGTGATTAGATCAGACGATTAGGTCATTAAAACTGTCTGTTTCGCGAACGATATTTGTAAAGAGAAGAGACGTGTTTTTCTAGTACCCACTCCGCGAAACTCTTAACCGACGCGGAAACGATGTTCAGACACTTGGTTATCCTTTTGTTGGTTGGACGTACTTTTGAGGTGCGCTAGTCCAGCGAATGTCAGAAAACGATGATTTTCCTAGTCAGATGTACACCATTGGCGTCTGTATGTACACACTCGTGCGTAGTGCAACAAACTATTTGCGACAAAAAGGAACAGCGATAAAAAATAAAATAAATTTAAAAAATATTGGTAAACCGTAATTGGACGAACAACGGTATCGACGAAGATGTCGCGTTGAACGAGCAAATACGGTCGACGAGTGCAAGTGATATTTTTATTAATATTTTTATCCCGTTGGAGAAAGGATATCAAACGAATCAATCATCGTTCGCCTCTTTTCGTTCCCCAACTACTTGAGCTTATCGCATCGCGAACGGAACGCGATTTCGCGTGTCAACGATACAGTTCGAACGCTTTAATCGTCTCAGATAATTCGTGTGGTGTGACTTCTTACGGATAATTTACAGTGCTGCCGTACTGCGATCATCACAGTTAAATAAAACGAAACGAGTTACAAGGTAAAAAATAAAAAAATTGTAAAAAAAAATTACGCTCTCTGCACTCACAATAGTTTACATACAGAATATCAAGTCTTAACAATTACACGTGGTGGTGAAAAATGATTGTGTTTCGTGATTTTAAGTAATCAACATTTTTATGTATAAAAATGCACATAACACGAGGACTATAGGTATTTGTGATTGACAGATACTATAATTACAAACAAAGATGGTACGGATTTATTTTAAACATGTATTCATCTGTGGTACGCTATGAAGGCTGGGTGACAACCACAAGGACCCGTAGCAATAATGGATAACAAATTATAGTATAAATTATACGTATAATTATTATACGCGTTTGTGTATTATTTCCGTACATTTCACAACGCGCGAATTCGTCGGATTAGTTTTTCACCGAAACCGATAATTCTAATAACGGTTACGATTCCAAACGGTAATAATTGCAACGTAATATGGCGTAATACGCCAGTATCTAAATCGTATCAGCTATTCGGTTAGCACGAAATTTTGTCGTTCCCAAATTTTATCGTTGTCCCAAAATCTTAAATTCATGAATCCCTCTTCGAACATAAATGTGTACCCACATCAATCCTCGTGTTGCGGTATGTAGCGGGGTAGAATATATATATATCGGTATGAACACATTTTTAATTTGTATCGCAATATGTGTTATATCGCAATTTATTTGGTATGATAACGTACGCTATAAAGTTACAATCAAGCAGTACCAGTGATCGATCAGTATCAATATATTTAAATATTATTGGCAGATATGAAAATGTGATATTTTATTACGAAAGTATGCACGGGAGGGGGGGGTCATGATGCCGAGTTGTAAGAACCATCGATCACTCACGTACGCAACGAATTGCCGCAGTTTTTGCCAATTCCTGTCGTTTCCCGTAATATTCGAAAAACTTTATATTTTAAGTTTTTTTTTTTGTACACCGATACGATAGCGGACAATCAGCCGACCTATAGGTCTGATTATGCAATCGCCATATTCGTACTCCGAATATTAATTGATCGTCCTGCTCCGGTGGTGGTCTCGTGTGATATCATACGCGATTACATTGTCGCGAGACGGGCAGAACACGGTTAACAAGAATGTGATTGTTGGCGTAAACGAGAGTCGTATTTCGTGTCACCTGTTCGTACTTGATTATCGTCAACTGTCTATGCGTCGTAAGAATTATTGCGATCCCATTTTTGTGCAGTGATTTGTCAATCTGAAATATATTTAACTAGAATTCATTTAATATACAATAATAATTATGTAATGTATAAATGTTTTAGTGCCAATGTTAAATAAATAAAAGCTTTTGTAACAGTTAAATTAAAAGTAGATATTTTCACTATTAAAAAATATCAAAATACGAGTAAATATGTGTTTGTATTGTATAGCTTCGTATTAAAAAATACTCGTATTAAAAAAAATAAACTACCGAAATATAAATTTCAAATTAATTCAAATTCTTACATCTTAATTTTTTTTAAAATTAAGGTATTCATTCGCAATTTATTTAGGTTTCTACATAATATAAATGTATACATGTTATCGAATTATTTTTAATGTATGTATGGAATTATTATTCAAAATACGTTTAGAAACCAAGAATTTAGTATGCTCGCAGAATGGACTTTCTTAACTTGTAATATTTGGTCTTCGTATTAAGCGTAAACCAGAGCGTTATAAAAATATAATATTGACAAGAAAAAAATATAGAAAAAAAATTGATAAATAAAATAAATGTACTGTAGCACAATTAAATCAATGATATATTTATTCAAGTGAAAAACATTCAGAACAACTCGTATTATGATTTTTTACTTAGGTACTGCCAATATTAATTTCAAAAACATTAATTCCGTAATTGAACAAAATTAGTATTTTGATTTTTCGATAGTAAATACTTATAAATGCACAAAAAATATTAACAAACCACTTTGGAAGCTAATATCTTAAGACTGCAGTGTTAAAAATATCAAAAGCCTATATTTTAACAATCAATATAAATAAACATTATTTACATTGTAGGATAAGGTCAAAAATAAAAATTGTTTTTTCCAAAAATCTTATTATTTCCATCATGTAGTTTCAGTACACATGAATTTTTATCTAAATACTGTGGCGTATTTTGAGTTTTTTCCTCGATAATTGCCCAAAATATTGATATGATAACACATTTGTTGAAAATTGTTATAATTTAAAATGAAGAAAAAAAAAACAAAAAAATAGTAATATAATAAAATAGCTACATATTAGGTACATTAGAACAGTGAAAATATCAACATAGTGTTTCATTAGAGCAGTCGTTCTCAACTAGGATACCATGAACTTAAATTGAGAGTGCCGTGAAATTATTTGAAATAAATATTTTAAGGAAAAACTTTTTTGTGAAAAATAAAACACTTTGACCAAAAACACATAATATAATATATAATATAATATAAAACCTATTGTACTTCGTATAATTTGTAGTAACACTGCAATCATTCTATTTTAATTATAATACCAATTTGATTGCTATCGATTTTATAGCTTGGAAGTTACAAAATATAAATACATAATATATTACTATTGAATATAGACTTCATAGCTTAAAATACATATATAGGGTGCCTCAAGGTTTTTATAAAATAATTAAGGGTGCCGCGAGTTAAATAAGGTTGGGAACCTCTGCATTAGAGAGTGAAAGAGTTTATACTTCTATAGTTTTACATGGACTTAGATGATATTAAAATACCTTTTAAGTGGTAATTTTCCAGTAAAAAAAAAAAACTTAAGATTATTATTTAAATTGTTTACTTTAATTATTATTGGAATAAAATATGAAAAATTAAACTGAAGAAAATATTAACTGATTTCAGATCAATGGGTAATTTCACAAATCGATTTATTAAACTTTGCACACATTTATCAATTGATTTCATAGGAAGACGTCATTTTTTAATGTCAATTTTGCCAATATTTGATTACTTTCAGTACAATCATTCCAATTGATTGAAAACATGGCCAACTAATTAAGTCTTTTCTAGAGAGAACAATTATAAATGATTATATACATTTTATAATAACCAAAGTACTAATTATAAACTTAGGCTAAATAATAATTATTATTATCTAGTCTTAGTAAAATAAAACAACAGACCAACTTGGCCCATAGTATTACGTAGATATGTCTTTTTTCTCTTTATTGACAGAAATTATCGTTCGTACTGTGCAGTTTAAACTGGAAGTGTGACAAAAATGATTAATAATTTTAATATATTTGGATAAATTTCGGGATTGTACATAGGCAAAGCTTCCATTGCGTTGCAATAATCATTTGCTTTTAAAAATATGGAGGGGAGATGTTTTAATCTCCAGAATATACCCGTAAATACGCCAATCTCAGAATAGATATATAAACTTCAGTATGAGAAAACTGTGAAAATATACAGATGGACGGACGGATGGACGAACCGAAACGACTATTATTTTTGTCGGAATCCTTGAAAAATCAATAGCTAACCGATGCGATTTAACCATGCATATTTGTGTGCTGTAAGATCAAAATTTTGGCGTTTTTTCTGGAACGAAATAAAATATCGAATGATGGACGCAAGCGAATTCTGGGTACTGGTCACGTGAATAATTTAAACCAAGACAAAAGAGCTCTAATTTTACTGTTGGACGAGAACAGTACATTAATTATTCGATGACGATTATTTCTGATTTTTTTTTTTCTTCTAATTTTGGAAGTGAGGCTTTAGTACGAAATATGATTGAAAACTTGAGCAACGGTGAACCGGAATACACACTCGTAACACAATAACGCGACATTGTGACATGTTTACGGATTTCTGTTGGGGACTTACGAAAGATGTAAACATTTTGTTCGCTCCACTTACCGTAGACTGACAATCAACATTGATAAATATTTTCTATTTAATCAAAAAGAAAAAAAAATTCTTAATACAATATAATAATTTATACTACTGTACAAACAATTTTTTATTCTATTTACCTTGCATCGATAAACCTTTGTACATACTTGTAATTATATACATATAAATATAATACAGTCAGCTCATTTAGAATGCTACAAAAGTATAAAAAATGATATTCATAATATGAATATTATATTGTTATAAATATTATTCCATTCGTCTAGTTATTACAGGCATTAAGTTACGTAAGTGCGTTCTTACTCGCTTTAAGCTTGAAAATCATCGCTCCGGCGTCGTACACTGCCAGTGAACAAAACGTATATCATGGTTTATTTCCTTGTTACAGCTATCTTATGATTATAATGCACAATTGAGTTAGCTAATCAATTTATTTATTTTTATTTTTTCTATTTAGCTCAAATAAATTAACATGTTTGTCTACTCGTATGACGGACGATTAAAGTTCCATCGACCCTCAAAAACTTATTTCATTATTAATTGATAAATCAATCGTAAAGTTCATCGATAGAACTTGAAAAGTAGAATATGAATGTAATTATTTTGCAGTGTTCTTCATCGGATCGCTCTAAGTTTTTGACAACCAATTTTTTTGCAATATATTAATACCTAAACAACGGCCTGTCAGACACGCTAATACAGTTTCTGGTATTGTGAAATGTTTCATACAGTATATCAGGTAAGATTACATTTTAATAAAAAAAAAAGCCTAGGGCTAAATATAGCAGATCTACGTAAATATGTTCTCGATTATAAAAGATAGGAAAGAGATAAAAAACAGTGTGGACATAACAGGAGCGACAATTGTTGCTACAAGACGTACCCGACTACTCACGATACTGAATGCACGTATGATCTTCGAATCAAATACGTTATACCACCACTCCTTCTACCACTTCAAACCAATAAATCTGAGTTATAAATATTATATATACAGTGAGTTCCGCTTAATGTAATCACATTGGTTCAGGCCACTTTGATTCTACTAACCGGTTGATTCTATAAAACATTTTTTTTCCATGGTTCTATATTTATACGTATACTTAAAATAAAATTAAAATTAAATAAAACTAATTTAAGAAAAACAATACATTTAAAACAAAGTAATAAAATTATCTATTTTTGATTGTACTTAAGACTCTTCTAATTTTTTTTTCTTATTAGCCTGAAATTAATATATTTGAAGGTAAAATTAAACACTCAATATTAATAATAATGTATATGCACTGTACCTGTAATTTTTGAAACAACTGAAAAGTATCGTAATCGCCATATTTTTGAACAGCTTCTTTCATCTTTTCCAAAACAATTCTTGTTTCTTTTTTAGTGATTTCCACAATTGTCTCATCATCGTCTTCCTCTTTAATATTTTCTTCTTGATTAATTTGTTTTTGAAAATTAGTTATTTCTTTATCAGACAATGCTCCAAAATTAGATAAATCTTAATCAATTAAAATCCAATTTTCAAAGTTTATGCCTATGAGTTCTGAGTTCTGTAATTCTTCTTCATCATTGAACTCAATTTGTGAAAATCCAGCTTTTCGAAAACAATTAATTATACATTTTGAAGTCACTTTATCCCAAGAATTAACTACCATATGTATAGTTTCTAACATAGTCATTTTACGAGCTATATGTGGTGCTGGAATTTCACATACATCTATAGTTTCAATAATAAAATTTCGCATTGCTTTTCGATAATAAGTTTTCATTGTTTTTATGATTCCCTGGTCAAGAGGCTATATAATTGACGTAGTGTTTGGCGGTAAAAATTTCAAATCGATGTTTTATAAATTTAATTTTAGATGTGCCGTGCAGTTATCAAAAATTAATAAAATACGTCTTGGTTTTATTATTTTTCTATCCCATTTTTGTAAAAATTCGGTAAAAATTAGACTAGTCATCCAAGAATTTGGATTAGCGTAATAATTGACGGGCAAAGTTTTAATGCTCCGAAAATAGCGTGGATTTTTACTTTTACCTATAATTAAAGGATGTTTTTTATCGGTACCTGTCATACAAGTCAATAGAATTGTAAGTCTTGTAGAATCTGGAAGTGCTTGATAATATAGACCGATGTCGTCTACATTGTTTGTGTCATCAGGTGTATAATTAGACGATGCAATAAAATCCCTTAAGTATTCTTCTGGAATTTGAAAATCTTCGTTTTTTTTTTTTTCTCCATGTTTTTTTGAAAACAATATTGTTTCTGTTTTTCTAAAAAACAACCACTCAGTCGTTGGATAAAAATAAGCTATACCTAATTGCAAAGCTAAATGTATAGCTTTCTCTTCTAAAACAGAATCACTGACCGGTACATTTAAATTTCTAACTTGTTGAAATCATCGTAACAAACATTCTTCTCATCAACATTTTGTCCACTTCGTTTTCGTTTTCAAGTTTCCGTTTTCGTTTGCTCGACATTTACGAAAAATGTTTAATCACGAATTACAATAAAATATATGACGAGTGCACGACGTATAACGATAACTGAACGACGCGACGTACACCGATACACTGTCACACTGATAAATACAAAATTAAAATTATTGTTATAAATTAATCAGTTTGAAATACTATAAAAATGATAAGAATGTTCATAGTGATTCAATTATCCGGTATATAGTGATTCTAATAAAAGATCAATTTAACATTAGAATCAAAAGATTTGGTTTGAGATTTTTCTTTTTGATCACAATAAACGGTTGATTCTATAAATCAGCGATCACATTAAGCGGAACTCACTGTATTATATAGTATAAATATTTATACTTATTATACTAGTATATTAGTATATATTATACTCGGGGTATAAGTGATAAAAAAAAAAAAAAGAAAACAAAAGAAGGTTAAAACAAAACATTTAAAACATTTAAATTTCACCAATGAGAAAGTATCACAGAGGAATGTGGTATTTTTTTCGAATCACTGCATTTTAATTTGGAACAGCAATAAATTGTTTTTTTTTCTTTCTAGATAATTGTTTCTTATTGCTATCACACCCTGTGAATTATGTCATCCCGACTGCACAGCATTTGTTTTTCACACAATCGATAACCAACATGGTATTATTAATAAGTGTATGCTACTCTGCGTGATATTCTACTTATTAATGCTGTCACCGTTTAAAAGTGCCAAAAGATAATCGATCGGATTTTTTTTTTACAACCACCCAAATGAAGTCCAGTAACAAATAAACTATGTCTTAAAAAGCTCAAATTAAGATTAATCGTAAGAAATCACTATAACCACTATAATATTCTACTCTTATCAATTGATATTTCAATTCAAATGTTGAAGGCGGCATTATAAAATATAATAGTAGAAACTTTCGAATACAATACGTCTAAATGTTACATTTTCCCATCTAAAATCTAATTTAATAAAGACGTACGTTTTTTGTGTACTTAAAACTGATTGAGAAAATGGTTTCGGATAGGTGACCGACTAAGTTGAACGTGATTTGAGCGTTTATTGTAAATTGTAATTATTTAATGCACAGGAACGTATTTAATTCAGTTATGTTCTCAATTCTTTCCTGTTGAACATTTTTTGCACTCGATTCCGAAACGTTAAGAAAACATAGTGACATTTTCATTTCAACACTGTTTAGATGAAACGTTATCTCGATATTTAACTCAGATCATTAATCATTCATATACGCGACTTCTTACTTTTTTTTACAACAATAAGCACGGCTCGCGAAACGTTCACCAAAACCATGATATCGATTCATTAGTTGTGTTGTTGCATTCGACATTTTGACGCTATACGCGATCGTGGCACACAATTCCAACCGAACCGTAAGATTATCATGTCACGTCGGGTATTACGGTCATCGAACATGCGACAGTACAGGCCGATAATCCGAAAACAAATTCCAACGAACGCACGACATGAATAATACCTCTGAACTTTTATCGTTGACCGTCACTACTCTCAGACGATAATCGGATGACTTAATCGGATGACTAATCGGATGACTCTCCGATACTATTCAAGTTCCTAATAAAACGTCTTAACAATGTTGTAAACGTATTACTACTACAGTTCATTTGTTTGTTTAAATGTAAACCGCGCTGGAAAAAATGTAACTTTCCGTCTATCGTAGTGAACATGGTTATCGTGTGGGTAAACGGTTCATCAAGTACTGTTCGTCCGTAACAACTACCAGAATTATTTTTAGGTGGATGTTTTTCTTATTTTTTTTTTTTTTTTTTGTAATAAAATGTAATCTGCACAGGATTTCACATTCATGTAGTCATAAAAAAAATTTCTGGGCATTATTCTTTGCGCAGCGCAGAATAACTTTGACTCGCGCAGCCATAGTATCTGTATCCATGCTGTAAGCCACAGTTAAAAATCTACATAAATATATATATATTTCTTAAACCGTGCTGTAAATGCAAGATAATTATAAAATAATAAAATAATTCAATGATTATTATCACCAGTGAGGTAGATAACGCAAATTCCATATGATGGTGTAGTGTAAATATTATCTGCACGAGTGCAATTATAATACGACTCCGTGAAATTTGGCGATGTCTATAACCGTGTGGTGCGATATTAATGTTCGAGTGAAGCGTTAGCTTTGCCTACTATTAATTAATTTATTAATATAATTTTAATTATTAACTTAATTATTAATTTAAGCCGATGGAAAATGCTAAAAGTGCGAATCAATTGTGATATGATATATGATAAGAAGTGTGCACTATTTAAGATAAAATGTTAAACCGTGTAAGTGTGTGAATACGGCAATATGGCATAATAAAATACATTTTACCACGACCAAATGATTGTATTACTATATTATGAAATACCCTCCCCCCCTGGCTGCCGACAACGACGGTACGACATCCCTGTTCCGGGAGTTCTAGTCGAACTGGTTTGTGCCGCAGTAGTCGGTGAGCAGAAAGCCACCGATACCGGGTAGGACGGCCTAGGGCGTGACCGGGGAGATGGCGAAGTGAAAGATCCATCGACCACGACCAGTCGAAGGTTACAAGAGAAGTGTAGTTCACACTACTAGGTACCAAGAGGCGATGGGGACGAGGAGGGCTTCTCGTCCTGCCACAATGGTGTCGGACTCTTGGGGGCTGGAATCCGCTTACGAAGGGCACAAGGAGGATATTGCGAGGCCGCACGTGGCATCCTGCCTATAAGTGGTGCAGCTCGGTCGCAAAGTCGATCCCTTCCTGAGATGTCAGGAGTGACCGACTCGAGGGAGCAGTAGCGCAAACATGATTTTTTTTTTCGGGAGGGGGGAGTTTGCCATTAATAATTTACTATAGTAATTAATGTTGTACCTTATGTTACATTAATGTTAACCCTATGCAAACATATTGTTGAACGTTGTGCAAAAACAGTATATACTATTTATATTTGTACATAGTAAATAAACCCCTAACATCATATTATTTGTTATTATTGTGTATACTTATAACTTTTATAATTTATCATGAACAGTTTAAGGTTAACGAAAACTAAATGAAAATTGTTAACTTATTATAATAGAATAATGTATGCATAATATTATAATTTTTAAATATAATGCCAATCTTGTTTGTAAAATTGTTTGTAAAACTTAGTTAGATAAGGTTAAAATTTAATGAAGGAAGATGTCTCGAGGAGGTATGCACTCTTAACCCCCTCTGTGTATGCCAATGCGAGAGACAATCCACGGTCGCGCTGCCTCGGGTGATGCATATTGAGCGTCTAAGACCGCGCCAAACAGGGCATTGGCTGTCGAGTCTGTGAACTCTTTTCGGAGGGCGCACGAGACAACAGGTCGCGGAGAACTACCCGATTATTGGGGGGGGGAGCTATTTATCATTTTATTTAGTTATTTATTTTATTATTTTATTTATTATTCATATAACTATGGGGGGGCGAAACGTCTCCAGACCAGCTTTGGGTCTTGCCCTCGGTTGTAACAGTGAAACTCTTTACGTCAGTGCCGGATTTAACCAATGTACCGCTTTAAGCACTAAACAAACTGCCACCTTATAAATATTTTTCTAGTCTAAAAACTGTTATCTAAACATACAATTATAGTTGTTTCCTTTATTACTTAAAATTTAAATGATGTAAAATAAAATTATACAGCTGTAATGAAAATGCATACATGCTATCATATGAAAAAATTAATTATAACCATATGATATAAAATTTAATGATAAAAAACATGGCGGTAAAAAATACTTAAATAGTTCATTTTTAAATTATATTCAACTTTAAATAGCTGATGCTTAGTACCCATCGAATTAAATAAAATAAAACATTTTATAATTAATTGTATTTATTTTAGTTGTAGTTACATATATTAAAAATTATTTGCCGCCCTTGAGAAATTGCTGCCCTAAGCACTAGCTTATAATGTTTACTGGGAAATACGGTACTACGTTGTTGTGTGTGCACTGGAAATCGATCAGTGGGCCTCCAGGTGTTATTTGAGTAACCAACGACTCTTTCGAGATAAATTAATAATTAATTAGAAAAAATGCAATTTTCTGTCTCTGACGCTTTACCGTAGTAAACACGGTTATCTTAACTTATCTAGATGGTAATATCGGGGTATGGTGAGAGAAACCGTCTCGCTTACCATAGTGGTGCAATAATTTAATGAACAATCGTACGGCTATCGTACGAGAAGCGTAGAATTAAAGGTAACGTTACAGGGGTGAAACAGGTTAATATGATTTTAACGGCATTGCGGTGCATGATACCTGGCACCACTAACGAATCAGTATTGATTAGAACGTATAAGACGTCGTTGTCATCGTGAATCTAAACTCGTTTTAACCGTGACCGAGTACCATGATCGATATTATACTCTATGAACTCTTCTGCGTAAAATGTACTGCATGGATTTATTTCGATTTTTAAATTTTGTGTTTTACAAAGCAGTCGCTTTACATGATACCTATACGCCGCAAAAAGTCATCTGGCCGGAAAAAGGGGTATACGCAAAAGCTCTGGCGCTATTTGAGAAAAAAAAAATGTAAAAAATGGGTTAGTCCGGTTGACGTGATCAGAACGCGCAAGTTGAATATGCTGGAATTCTTGACGAAAAACTCGATGGATCCGATTGGATACGTGCCGATGAACCCGCATATCTATGTGGACCACTATCTTCACCCAGCGTCCATAAACACTTCATTATTTTATAACTTGAAGTCCGAAAAGCTTTACTACTACGACAGGGCCAATCAAGAAATCCGGTACGTAACGATTTGGTTTGAAGGTAAATGTATAAATATAATGTAAATGGTACACGCAGTCAGAGCTACGTTAAGCTATGTAGCCGTGCCAGGGAAAATCTAAATATGCCGCCCTTAAGAAAATTACTATTCAAAATAAAAAATACTATATGTAATAAAAATAATATGTATTATACTTATACAGTCGTATAAAAAAAATTATAATTGTAAATTTTTTATTTTATGTTGATCTTCAAAAATTTGCCGTCCCCGGGGTAATTTCCCTTTCTTTCACCCCCGTTAAACGCGGCTCTGTATGTAGCTGTGTTATGGTATTATCTCGAATAATGGTTTTTAATTATTGATTTATATTATTCTTTGACGTGGTGTGATGGATATCACGTCACCGGTCAACTAATAAATAAACAAGCAGCGTATTAGTTCATTCGATTATTTCGTCCATTTGCTACTGATTGATTCAAAATTCGTACTGCATACTTAACGTGTTGATTTTGCATGATAATAAAATCACAATAATGCACTCTTGTTGCGTCATCAAGCTTTAGAAACGCATTTTCACGACTATTCATTTTTAGTTAACGCATCATATATAATCATGATTCGATAGTTGGTCTTTAGTGAGTCGATTAAAACAGTGATTTGAAAAATGTTCAATAGTTTTTTATTACAAATAAATGGACAAGCACATTTTACATATGACTGTTAGTTTTGCGTAAAATATTATCACCTCAAAAGAGTTGAAACAGTTAAACGTATTTATATCCACTCACGTATTATATTATAATAATTTAGAAATTAAAAATATTAAATCTAACAATCGGTACATTTTAAATCGGTACTCATGAAATATTGTTTTAAATATTTTAAAAATCACTAGGTACTCCGAATAACTATTTTCGTGTATTTGCAGATTCCTCGATGTGAAAAACGGCAATACCACTCCTGTAACGGTGATTGAAAACATTAATGTACCTAAAAACGGATTAGCATACGACTGGATTACGAACGACTTATACTTTATCGACGCAAATGAAGGATGTGTCAAAGTCATTGGATTGAATAATTTTATTACGAGAACAGTTAAAAGATCAACGGAGGAATCAGTGATAGTCGCGTTGGCGATTCAGCCTCGTGAAAAGTAATTTTTGATATTTATTCATTATTTTGCACAGACAATTATTTGTAGACCGAATTAACATTAATTTAAATAATGTTTAAATATTTTACTCGAATAATACTATTACATCAAAGGGTTATGAATAGAGAATGCCGAAACTCTTAGGTCAGATAAGATAGGTACGGGTGATGTTATTGAACTTTAAAACGTGAAACCATACTGTCATTGGTCTCGATAAACGATTTTAAGTAAAATAGATCGGGTGTATCAATTTATATTTCTAAAAAATAATAATATAGTAATAGAACCAAATCGCTTTAGGTAAATTGGACCTTTGATTATTTATCATTAAAAAAATAAAATAAAGAAAAAGAAAAAAATATGTACATCTAGATATGAAAGTAAATTACATTGTTTTTTTCTAATTATCACTATTACTACCATACATTTTTTCACAACTACCACATAATCGAAATTTGTTGAAAATCTTTTCATTTTCTAATGCTTATAAAACTTTTTTGCAACTTTCTGGTAAATAAATAAACTATATTACCTACAATAGAAAACTATGGGGAATTTTTAAAATGATCACTCTCAAATTATAAACACCTTTTCCTACTAGAAAAATCGTATGATAATGATAATCGGAGCATCTTTTTGGTCGAAATCATCTACAGACAAAAAAAAAATTAAAAAAATTAAAACAAAGCAATCACATATCCGTTATGTTAAAACCAATGACTTCTTCGTTATTTTTAGAATCTAAAAAAATAAGCAAGCAGATGTATGAAAATTATTATATTCAACGAATTTCATTGAGTGTAATACCAGATGGGGAGGGGGTATTAAGTTTAGAGAATAGAATGGATTAAAATGTCAAAATCTACAAGAGTACTATGAATAACCACTTCAAAAGGCTTTGACTGAATATCAAAAGTTGTTAATAAGAGTTATTGATTTTCAGCACTTTGTTTTTCGTTCGTCGGGAATTCAATCTTAAAACGATCTTCAAAAGTTCGTTAAACGGAAGTAACGAGCAAATGGTGACCAAGATGAGCCTGGGATCCGCGAATACCATTTTGATTGACACCACAAATAATGCGATATTACACATAAACGTTAAGCTACGATTAATTGAGATAACTAGTTTTTATGGAAAACGCCTTGCAATTTTCCCGATCGGGAGATTATACTCATTGATTACAATCTTGGTAAGATTTCCGTAGACGAATACGTTTCGTGCGCGTTCACGAATATTATCAGTGGCGTATATAGGATTTGATTTCAGAGTGAAGTGGAGGGCTTACAAAATAATAATTAGTTTGATTTTAATGTTATAAGTGCTTTTAATAATAATGATAATTGTAAAGCATTATGAGTTAAATATACGAGTACATACATGTATATTAAATAAGAGAAAAAAATCTGAAAATCTGATTTTCGATGCAGCGACGCAGCTCAGCAAATGTATTGCCTATTTATTCGGTGTCTATTGAGGCACTTCAATGAATTTATGTGAGGATTAATTCTGTTGGGCGATTTTCACTTGTACTATTTCTCAAGTACGATTTTAATCATTTTAATATCAGAAAAATATATTCCAAATATCGCTGTTGAATACTAATACCGGTTACTAATATTAGTAACCAATATCAGCATTCAATAATAGTAATATTTTGTAATATTGACGTTCGAAAAAAAAATCAACGGATAATTCAAAGTAACAACGGCAGAATTCGTTCACTCATTCTAAGTAACATTTTTCTCTATATTTCTGTCCATAAATTTAATTTTGACTCAAAAGTCATGTAACTGGGTAAAATAAGCATAGTAAAGTATATTTTTTAAAATCATTCAAAACTCAACCAAGTTTGCTTTTGCTTAGGACATTTGGGATCAATATTTGTGACACAGGATTTATTTCATTATGTTTTAGAAAATTGCTCCACCAATTGATTTTTAAAGTAGTCGATAAACGGTATACAATTTTCCCACTGTTGGGTTCCAGCAGTCCGTGGTACGTAGGTTTAAATGAATTCGGACACGGACTGTACCAAAAATTAATTTTTGTGAGGGAGGAAGGATAGTTTACATTCCGAAATCGTTCTTTGCCTATATACGCCACTAAACATTATTTTATTATAAATCGTACGACACGACTTGCGTATTAGGTTGTTATTTTTTATTGCAAGTGTATAGAATAATGTATGTCCGTTTCAGAACAACAACTTCTTCTCTGCTCTCCGCAGCGATCATTCAGTGGTCGCGGCGGAGTTTGAGAGCCAAGAAAGCCTCTCAAACTCTCTGTTTGCCAGCCACATCATGATGAACGAAATATACTACGAACCGGTCATACCGGACGAAAGGAACCAACAGGAAAACCGTGAACGGTTCGAAAGTTGAATTATTTTAAGATCAATATCCATGTCCTAATATCGTTCCAATTTGATGTAAACAAACGGTGTTTTTCACTTAGTTAACATTTTCCCCGTCTGTTTAATAAAATATTTAAATTCGAATGCTTATCACGTGTAGCATTAGACAATTAATATTTCATCACTTACGAGTGTGTTTCAAACGCGCAGAGCGAAGTGAAGAGTGGCGAATTGATTCTACAATGAAAACAAAATCGTGTAAAAACATTTTCTTTCCGAGATTTGTATGATGTAAAATATAAATACGCACTACATTTATGATTACAATCGTACAATACGTATTTTTGTATTTTGAAAATGTTACGTTTTAAATATTTTATTTTAATTTTCAATCCAAAAAGCTTTGGTAAACATTTCGTTTTCATAAAATTAGCCATTACTCTTTACAGTATTAATGATTTGTGTCCGTAGTTTTTTTTTTTTATATTCTTTCTATAAATTTTAATTTCAATACAAGAATGTAATACATTGATCCTCTATTGTGATCGGCTCGTGTTTCAACATTGTACTGAACAATCATTTCAATATTACACGAACTTCATTTAAAACCGTATATGCTTATATATAAGCATATACAAAAACCACGTACACTATGTGTTTTGTTAATATTTTAATAACTGTTTTATTAAGGCAAATGTTAAAGTTGGGTTTAATATTGTTGTACATCGGTATAGGAATCG
Source organism: Sipha flava (assembly GCF_003268045.1). Lineage (NCBI taxonomy): Eukaryota > Metazoa > Arthropoda > Insecta > Hemiptera > Aphididae > Sipha > Sipha flava. The sequence goes on from NW_020273439.1 coordinate 434,517, forward strand.
CAATGGTAGCTTTAGTTATCTTAATGCTATGGGGCGTGAGTCACATAAGATATTTTATATGGTGTTTGTGCCGTTTCCATTTACCGAACTAATTAATCGTTAATCATTAGTAAGTATTTTCTTTAATTTTTTTTCAAATTTTTTTTAGTCCCGAAAATGAAGATCATGCCCACAGATATTGGTCCAATATAAAACATCGTATGGTCAACTACTTTAAGTAATATGTTAGAACAAGATAGAGCACATTTCCTCCATAAAAAGTGAGTTACACCGGAAAAAATAACGTAAAAAAAAAAAAAAGGTTTAAATAATTCATTATTTTGGGAAGAAAGAAAATCACGAAATATTAGTTGCTTACAAACTATTGAAGAATAATCAGAATTTGTCTCTTAGTAAAAGTGTTTAATAATAAGATCTTTGTTATAACTAGTCGTTTCATATAATATACCGGATATTATATAAAATTTTTAATTTGATTTCCGATAAAGTATAGAATACATTTAAATAAGAAATAAAACGAGTAAATTTAATTATATTTCATAAATATTGAGTCAGTTACATTCAATACATTCTTAACTGAAGTAATTATATTATCAACAATTAATAACTTTACATAATTTAATAATTATTATTGCATAGAAGCATAAATAAATTTAGAAAAAAAAACACTTCTAGGTATTTTTTAAATTATTCTCTAGATCTTACCATCATTGTATACGAGTTTATAAAATCCTTCACCCGTTTATTTTAAAACAATTAAAATTGCTGGAAAGGTTGACACGCACAGTAAAACTGATCTAATATTATGCTGAACAGTAAAATTACCAAATTGTGAAGTTCAACACATGACTAACGGCACGATAAATGAGAATGTATAAAATAACTAGTTAGAGTATAGATTGTTACACAATACCTATACGTTTTAATTATTTCATAAATTACCTAGTCGTTTCATAAGTAACCTATTGTTTAAATACTCTTGCTGTAACATAAATGTACGACGATATTGTAATATTTGCGATATTATGACCAATATTACCGGTATGAGTGTTTGAAAGAAACTATATTTTGTGAAACAATTTTAAACCACGGGAATACTTCATTTCCTTGGGCTCGTGATATTAATTACAACGCGTACGAACTGCGTTATCGATACAATACTAACAATTACGTCCTGCACGGAGACTTATTACCATCAGATACTAATAATGTAAGTGGCACTCTTGGTCTTGATTTTGCTTTGAATCGAAATATTAAAAAAAAAAAAAAGGTGTATCAATGGTTTATCTTCAGAAATTTTTGGGAACAACATAATATGACTGAAACAGTTAAATTTGTAGCAAATACGACAATTTATATAAATCATAAACTGCAGTCTTTATGTGTACGCCATGAACCTAATTAATCAGGGAAAAAAATTCAAGCTTGAATTTAAAACTTGATCAAAACAAATCAACCAGAACGATAAGAATGTATTACATATATATATATATATATATTATTCGATTTTTTGTTAACAATACAGCTTGGGAAATGTTCTTTATCGTTGCGTTACTTTTAAAAGTTTTCCCATAACATTAACTATCTGCTCAGGTAACACTAAACCCATTTAAACGTTTATATGAAGTTAATTCAAATTAAATGCATTACACGTGGCATAATGACTGAATGCGATCCGTGGGTTGGAAATACGTCGACAAAGTGCTGTTGTTGGTTAAATATTAACGTATCAATGAAATATTTGTTTACGAACAATATTTCTAAAATCGGAAAAGCGATACGACGATATAATATTAATAATATTTATATATTTATAATTAATATTAATTACATGTTCTACACCATTAAAAGCATTTGACAGGATCAACCATAAATTATTAATGAATAAACTTAAAACTTATGGTTTTTCTAAACCACTCTCTTCTTGGTTTCACTCTTTCCAATCAGGCCGTACATAAATAGTTAAATATGAACAATATCTTTTCGAACAAATAAATGTGACTTATGATGTCCCTCAAAGAGATAATTTGTCTCCTTTATTTTTCTGTCTATTTACAAATGATATCTCTATATCATTTCCTACTCAAAAATTTTATTATTAGCCGATGATGCAAAAATGTACAAAAACGTGCATTGTATAGATGATGCACTCAAACTACAAATCGATTTAAATAGTATTTATAAATGGTGTATTGAAAAAACTATGCACTTAAATCTAAGTAAATGTTCCATTATCACATTCTCATTAAAAATAATACCAATATTAATTATTCTTTAGATAATGTAAACTATAATAATTGATCTAGGAGTAAAATTTGTTAAAAAAACTTTCATTTAACGATCATATAAATTATATTAAAAATAAAGCTTCTGCAAAATTAGGTTTTTTAAAACGTTCCTGACGAAAATTTAGACATAAATCTGCTTTAATTACATTATATAATTCCTTAGTTCGATTTCATTTTGATTACGCACTACTTATTTGGCATTCATATTCTGTAACACAAAAACAACATCTAAATAAAATCCAAAATAACTTCATAAAATTTTTATGAATATGAATATGTTTTCATATTTATAGAGCTCCACGTTCTCCCTACGATATCACAATCAATTTCTTTAATATACTAACATTAGAAAAACGATTTATGCAGCTAAAATTAAAATTCTTATATAAAATACTTAATAATTTGGTTGATTGTCCCGAACTGTTGCAAAATATAAACTTTAAAATAAATTCAATAAACTGTAAAATTACGAGTCTTTTTTATATTAAACACACCAGAACAAATTATATGTTAAATTCACCATCAAACGTATTAATGTCTACTGGAAATTCAATGAAAGATCTAGATTTTTTTAATAAATCCTTATCGGCATTTGTGATGTATGTTATAAGAATGATTCAATAATTTATTTTAATTTTTTTTTATTCTCTTATAAACTATAAGTCTATTACTATTGAACCATTATTTATCACTATTATTATTATTGTTATCACCACTTTTATTTGTATTATCCATTTATTGTTAATATTTTATTATTACATTCCGTTAATAAAGATATATTATTATTATTATTATAAGATGCTCATCGAAATCTGAGAGCTTTTTATACCATATTATACCTATCTAATTATATTGTGATTTGCTTAAAGGACGACTTCTATCACATTCAATGGTCCATAGTTTCTCTACTACAGTCATCAAGCTAATCAAACCAGAATTCAAGATGAACTGCTACATTCCAAACCATTCAAACTCATCACATATTACGTTTTATCTGTATCTACGTTCTCAAAAGCAACTTAATTCTATTACCAATGAAATGCATTTCATTTAAACGGTACTCTATTATTATTACATTCACTATTATGGCTATTATTATTATTATTATTATTATTATTATTATTATTATTATTATTGTAATTACTGCAAGTATTGTAATTACTATTACTATTTGGTAATATTATTAAATATTATCACTACCAAAACCGTCAATAATAATTAACATTATTAAAAAAATTCATGTTTGAGGTAAATTATAACTCTAAATAAAAACAATCGAAGCATAAATAATCCAAAAACAAATGATGCGAGTACACAATACCGGCAGTATGTAAAATGTAATTATTTAATTTTCATCGTAAATTCTGTAGGTATTTTATAAAACCTTAAAATGAATGGATACAAAAATATCGTAGTGTGATCTTCTTCATGGTTACAGCTATAGCATAAGAAAAAAAAAATAGAAACACAAAAGTATTATTCACATTTGGTATTAAATGAAATAATCTACGGATTATTGTAAATCTTATCTTTTTATCATAGGTTTTGATTTATTTTAAGTCTTGTATCTAATACTAATGATTTTAATTTTGTTTTTTGATTTCTTAACAATTTTGCGAAAATTTGGCAAACGATACTTGAATAGGACCATGTTTATGCTTGATTAAATAACTTATAATTAAAACGAAAATATTTATTTAGTTACACAACACTTTAATTCGTCCACTAATACTGACATACTAATCCATTTCAAAAACTGTTTATAGTGAGAATTCTTTCTTCTATATTGTTTTAGAAATACTACAATAGAAAATATTGTATTATAAATAAAAATGTTTAAAATACACTTAATACTATTAAAACATGACATTATACTATAATTTAAAAAATACATACCAAATGTAAACATTTATTCAATAATTAAAAGAGTAAAAAGTATATTATTTTAAAAATATCTATATTTTAGTTGTTTTACTTTTGTTTTCGTTTTCAATTTTATTTCAGACGTATATAAATTAAAATTAAGTCTAAAAAATACCATAACAATTGAATATATTTTTTTTTAATGTAATTTTAACAAAAATCTAAATCCAATCAGGCTTCAAGCATTATCAAATATAATTGAAGTTTACGTGTAATTAACAATTTTTTAAAATGCGTATTGTGTTCAAGTATTTTATATCTAATTATTTTAAATGTTATATCAAATATCAATAAATAATAGTGGCCTTAATTGTCACAAGTCATAAATACTATTATTTTAACGCCGGTTTCATTAAACAGCTGAAACGTTTACGCATTAACTTCGAGTTATTAATCTACGAAAATAACTATTTTTTTCCTAGGTCTGTTTGCAATATACTTATCGTATCCGTTCACAGTTTAATAACTAGAAATACAATTTAAAAAAAAAACTCTAAAACAGGTTGTATATTAACAGATGTATATACCGAAATATGTGAAGTTTCTACACTTCAATCAAAAATGATTTTTAAATTCTCATCGAACTTATAAGTATCTGGTACACTCTTCGATATTATAATATAACACATAGTACTCAATATTGTCGACCGATCGTCGTCACCAAATGCCCAAAAACCTTTGTTCAATTTTATTTATCTATTCAGACAACTCGTTTCCCATGACTATAACTATTCTTTTAATATTATATAACTATTCTGTATAAATATATAACTTTTAATATAAGGACTATATAACTACTCTTTTTGCAACTTGACGGGTGTAGTAGGGAAGGATATAAACCATGTGCTCCATATTATTATTTATTTGCATGTTTCGTCATAATTCTTTATCAATTTTTTTCGTTTTAGCACTAGCATAGTTTTTATTTCTCCTCCGAAAAGGATAATATCGTGATTGTTCTAAACTAGTGGTAAAAAAGAGTTGAAAGATTAATTATCCTCTTGATTACTGTGTAAGTTATTTCTATTGATTTTACCTATAGTTAAAAATATAAACGCAAATCTTAGCTCTTAAAGACGTTATTATGAGTAGTCAATCAAAAATTAATGATAGTTACGATTGAAATTCAGGTTCCCTGTAAATTTCGTATAAACGTAGAATAATAATATTGTGTGGGTTTTGTTTAGCTTATTGTTTTTTTTTTTTTTTTGCCCTCGTACGGATAATGTTTAATTTGTACGAATATGAACGAGTTACAGTTAGGTATATGAACACCAATTAATTTTAAGTGTTTTATAAAGTGGTCCGATAATCGTGTGATACCGAAATCGGAAAGGTGAAAATATAATATTACTTAGGTAACTTAAATACAATCAATGTTTACAAAACTACAATACCTTCAATCCTTAAAAAAAAACAAAAAAACAATAAAAAAAAAAAAAAAAAAACATTTTGTTCACAATGAATAAATGTTATGAGTAAATATTTGACTAATGTTTGACTAAAAATTGATGTGTAAATATAGGTATTTCAATTTGATTCAGAGACATTTTTAAGAATGCTCATAAACAATTCATTAGTAGTAGTTATTTTAACGAAATCACTATTGATTGAACATAATATATATATATATATATATATATATATATTTGTTGTTTTTTTCTTTTTAAATCAATTTAAAACTAAAATTTAAATATCTTATAAGTAGGTGAACGTGGGGCAAAATGGGGACGCTAAGGTTTTAATAGGAATAAACTGTTCATTTCATATGATATTTTTCTAAAACTACAGTCATATGATCTTTATGTTGTCTAATATTATACAAGTATCAGCTAATAAAAATAAAATAATTTTTTACTTAGTAACAATTAAAAACTACTTAAAAAGCTCATTTTGTCCCATGTTGCCCCATATATGGGGCAAAATGAGGTACTCTTTATAAAATGAAAAAAAATTTGACAAAACATACATTTTTTGATTTATTTTTTATTTTATTAATATAAATTATCTTATTTTATTTTAGCAAACAACTTTCTTAGCATTTGAATTTTTAGTCATAACTTTTTTTTTTTCTTCTGATGTTTTGTTTAATGATAAAGATCTTTTATAATTTCTAACCATGATATAGAATAATCTACAGTTGAAAAAATCATAATTATAAACATAAATAAGCTTAAAATATATTTATTGATACTTGGGGTAAAATGGGGACGTTCCCATTTTGCCCCTACAAGACACTTACTTATTTAATTATTCTGGCAGACGTTATGATAATTGTTAAGTACAATTTTTATAAAAATACTATTTTTATGTAGGTATACTTAATAAATAATTACGAATGTAAAAAAAATTAACTTTAAACAAAAAATGTGGTTTTTATGTAACTTTTATCTCGGTATCATATTTTTCACGTTTTTATTAATAACTCATATTATAGTGCAAATTAATTAATTAAACTTTAACCACGTTTTCTTGATCGAGGAACGATTCTAAACAGCTGTTGTAAAACTGACATTTTCATTATTTTCTTAAAATTAAACCGTGTCCCCATTTTGCCCCACGTTATTTCCCTACATTATTTGTATAAATATATATTTTTTTCGTTTTAAAATTGGAGCCTGTATAGTACAAAAAGAAAACATTAACAAAGTTTGATTATTTACATAATAAGTTGGTGTTTACTTAATACTAACATTTCAAATAGTTTAGCTTATTTGTGATTTTGTTAACTTATTCTTCTTTCAAATATACTACCTAAATATATTATAAATATATACATACATATATATTCTTCTTCTTCTTCTTATTTTTATTTTTCTTTAGTTTCAGCTTTTAAGACCATATTTCGAAAGATAAGCTTAGCCACCTATCTATGTTTTCTGTTGCTTCTCTTCATTTGTTATCAGACTCAAATCAATCTTTTATCTATTTTATTTTCTGTTATTTTTTATCATTATTTTCTACATCTCTCTTCGCACTAAATTCCCACTAGAACTTTATTATAATATTCTAATTTATATATTTTGAATCGTGCCATCTGGATTACCTTGTGTAAATGTTTATTACCTTTTCGATTGTGTTTACTTTATTATTGGACCATTTTAATAAAATTAACCTTGGTATAATTAATAAAAAAGTGATGTTTTTTCGTTAGATAGTTAACATTTTCTTTGTTGTATAAAATAAGCTAAAAATAGTTTAAGTATAATCGTAAGAAACGTAGTTTTAGAATAATAATTAATTAAGTACGGAATAGCATTAAAAATATTAGTATAAACAATATGTTTTGTTGAATAACTTATTTGAAATATTATCATATTATACTTAAAAATACATTAAAATATAATATACAATAAATAAATTAATTTTTATAATTCACTTCAAGGCGAATGCTTTTAGAAAATATATTGTATGACATAAACTGATTAAAATAAATAAATACTTCAAATTATTTATTTTTCCTTATGTAATACCTTATAAATTCTATATCAATACAGATAAATTAACAGTTGGGGGTATGTAAGGCAATGGCGAGAGGGGTACGTGAATGAAAAATGCTGTTTTAGATATTTGATGAATGATTTACCTATTTTTTGGTTAATGTTAATAATTAAATAAATTAATAATGTAATAAATATATTAAATCTAGAAAAGATCGATTAGAAGTATATTTTATTAGTAATTAGTAGTTTAGATTAGTAATTAGATACTAGGAATTTAATTTCGGAATTGATAACTGAAAAATAATAGCAAAGACTTGTTGAAGACGTTTTGTAGAAACGAATTTTGACATGACAGCATTAGACTATGAAATATATTTGCTTCATATCTCAAGGAATATAAAAGACTGATTTCAGTTAAATTTTATTAAGTGGAAAGGAGGACGGAACTTAAATATAGTAACTTTTAAATAATCAACTGTTTAAAATAATATTAAATTATAAACATTAAGATAATTTTTATTTCTAGATGTTGTCTTATTCTATCGAAATATATAATTTTTAATTTTAAATCTTATGTATAAGTATCTATGTGTCTGTGTGAAAGGATGGAACTTAAATATAGAAACTCTTAATAATTAAGAAAGAAACAAAAGAAAAATTAATAATAATAATAATAATAATAATAATAATAATATTGATTAATGATTAATTATTAATCAACTATTTAAAATATATTAAATTATAAGCAATAAGATAATTTTTACTTCTAGATTTTGTCATAGTGTCTTTTGAAATGTATAATTGTTAATTTAAAATCTTATGTATTAGTCTCTATGTGTCTGTGTGATTACATGTAGTTTTAAAATTTAAGTTTACCCTTTCGAATGATAATAAATTATGTATTTTTTTTTCTTAAAATGATATTGCCATGAAATTAACTTTGGCAATGTGTTTTAAAGAATAATGTTGACATATCAGTCGGGTTATATGCAACGTATATGTCCAGACAATCGGGTGGTGATAATGGTGACTCAATTCTCTCCAGAATATTGACTATTAGAAACTTCTTTTAAAAGATACACGTGTTGTTTGCGTAAATTGTTGTTTTCTTATGTGATAAAATAAAAATTAAAAAAAAAAAAATTAAAACCAGCTTTTAATTTCAATTATTCGTTAGTACATTTTCAAACGGGAATAAACATCACCGACTTTGCCACGACATTTCAATTAGTAAATCAATTAAAACCATTAAGTAAATCTGTAGTTGGAATAAAGATGAAAGAATAAATATTTTTCGTTTTCATGGTTTATTGTCACCAAAAAAAATAGCTTGAACCTCAGAGCGTTTTCCATAGTTATAATTTGAAGATCCTGCAGTTAAATGTGTTTAGACAATATTGATTGCGCAATATTGACAGCATTATTTTTTAACGTCAAAAAATATATAGCAGTGTTATCACCTCCCGACCATGTTGTTCCGACCGATTTTATATATCTATATTTCATTGTAAGTTATAATATAATATTAATTATATTGATTTAACTGGTTCAAAGGTACTAAAATAGAAATAGTGTTTTTAGCATTTAGTTTTAGTAGTTTTAAAATATTGTAACCTAGTGTGTAGTAACCATTATATTATACTATGTTTACTAATATTATACCATGCACATTTAAGTGCCATTACTAACCATTATCTATATGTTGTGTGAGAAAATAAACAAAATTCTGTTGTTTCGTACGCAGTACCAAAAACAAAGCGTTTTTATTCTAATTTTATTAATCTGTACGTGTATATTAATTATATTAGACAAGTATACATAAAAAAAAAAAAAGTAAAATAAAATAATAATCGTAATCGATGGTTTTAAAAAAAAAAAAAAAAAAAAAAAGAGTATAAATTATAATATTTCGTAATGAAATCAAGTTGAAAAAAAACCAAATTACAAAAACTCTAATGAGATGCGAAAATCTGTTTAATCTAAAGAACCTTGGGTAATGGTATGTTACCGAATACGGAAGAGCTGTAGTTCTTTTTCACGATTTCCTGGAGTTGACGGGCGTGTTTCAAGTCTCTCGTTTCGCACACGACTTTGACCTTTGTAAATGAACAAAAAAAAAAAAAATAACATCAATATGTTTCCAAATTAATTTGAATAATAACCATAAAGGAAATACTGAGAGCCTAACGAAAATGTCCGTAAACAATTATATTCATTTCATAGTTATGCTTTTTACGTGTAAATCACGGCTAATCACCACATTTCCTATGATTTTGACCTCACATTTCTTGGGTGAACATATTTAAAAAATGTAAGCCAAGAAGATCACTATTATTGGAAAAATCTACTCAATATTCCATGGATAGCGATCTTTTCGGATTCCATATTGGTTTCATTACTACGAAATTCAGGTTTAAGAAATTGAACTTTGAATAAATGAGCAAAAAAAAAAAAGAAAAGACGAGATTTTTTTGTTTTACATTACTATTAATCGAGAATTAAACATCAAGGCAGTGGGAATTTCCTCAATAAACTTTATTCTTATCCATTAAAAACGAAAAGTTTCAACAGGTTTTTTTTTTTTTTTTTTTTAATTGGTCAATACCAGTTGATGATGGGGAGGTGTGAGCATTTTGAAAACCGATACTCACGTGTCGTCTCTATGGGCATCGAACGAAATATGAGAAAAGACATTACCTTTCTACGACGACCTGTGATGTACAAGCTTACGTGTACTCACCCTGACACTAAAAACGTCGTCGGACAGCCAAGCCCTCTCGTGTATTATGTCCTTCACGCACACATTGATCGTAGCCAATATCCTGCAGAGTTCCGCGATACCCCCGGGCCGATCGCTAAGGGTCGCGTGGAATTTCACCAGTCGCCCGTCGATGGCCAACCCTCGATCCAGGCATCTGCTCAACACTGAGGTATCGATGTTCCCGCCACATAACAGCAACACGACTCTGCGGAAAATAAAAAAATAAATAAATACAAAATGCATTGGTAAATACGGCGATTGCTTCTTTAGCGATAAATCTGATTAACCGCGAGTTATCGACATGGCAAGCGACTACGAGGTTATTTTTATTATTATATTTCTACGATAAAATAATATCGTTTTTGAACAAAGAAGTAGGTCTAAAAATATCGTTTTGAATTATTGTTGTTCATTATTATTTCAGTGGGTCACGTGAAACAATAATCGTACATTCGCTTCTAAAAGGGTCTCTAAACTCTGAGTGTCCAAAGACGAGTCTGGATGACACTGAATATTATGAGTGTGAGCGGATAAGGTACACAGTCGGATAACGTCAATAGAGTATGGGACGTATTAGTGATTTCAAACTCTAAACCTTGTGTTCTTGTGTGTTGTACTATTGAATATTAAATTTTATTTTTTTATTTTACGCCAATATTATTTTTCTAATCACCCTGAACAGACGTTTCGAACACTCACTTTTTCCCCACAAACTCGTCTAGTTGACCAGATAACGCGGCTGCGAGACCAATAGCTCCGGCACCTTCGACCACACATTTTTCGGTCTCGACTAATTTCAAAATAGCCATCGATATCCATTCCTCCGTTACTATGATCTACAATGAAAACACCATTATAGTTAGATTTATGTATAACTGCACTACACTCAAGACAAAATTCCGTGGCCTAGTGCTTACTACTCATACGGGTGTGCCAGAGCATGATATCATCTCCCCATTTTCGAGCAATGGTTAAAGCTCTTAACATTCATTATACAAATAGGATACCGTTTATTCACTAGAATTGTACATTTTTCAGAGTATGAGCACGGAAAATATTGGTGAAGATTACTCTACATTCTAGTTAGGATACGGATTAAAACAAGGTTGAAAATATTATCATTTATAACTAACTAGTTAAATACATCGATATTTAACCATAGAATCTGACTGAAAATTGTGGAAAAATATCTATTATGATAAAAAAGAATGTACAAAATTAATTTTATTATATATTTTTTTTTTAAGTAGGCCAATCGGTAGAAGTGCATGACTTACATTGTATCGTCAACGGTGATCATTTTTAAATAAAAGATAAAACTTATTCCGAATTAAATATTCAGATTTACATCGAAATGATAAACGAATAAAATAATTTTTTTTTTTTTTTTTTTAAGTGCAATCGTATAATAAAAACTATGATACATCGACAAAAATATTCATTCCAACAGGGGCGGACTAGGTATCGAGGGCACCTATTATTATCATATTTCAATAAATATTTTTAGTTAATAGTGTTGAAATCGTATTTTTGTACTTTTTGTACTTAAATGTTTTATATGAATTTACAAATAAAAACAGAAAAACTAAAATTAAATATTAGGTTAATTTCCATTAATATGACACTATCGAGGGCCCGGAGGCGAATTGGCTGGAACCCGATTGAGCACGATTGATATTTTTCGTAACCCGATTGAGCACGATTGCAATCAAACAATAGGAACCAAAAAGAACCCAAAAACCACATGATTGAGTACGAAAATGGGTGCGATGTTGCCGCAATGTGCCGTAGAATATTATTCAGTGCACCGTATTACTGTGCATGAAAGATTTTTTTATAATTATTATGTAATTCAATTTTAGATTTTTAACTATTATTTCATAATTTAAATTTTTTTACGGCTCAGGTTTCCTAAAAGAAATAACTCTACAATAGAAAAACGACAAGACACCTTTTTTTTTTCGAATTGTTTATATTGTTGGTGTATAGAGTTCCATATTATTATTACAAAATAAAATACATTTGAATATAATTATTTATAAATAAAAATCTTTTATTAAATTTTAATCACATTTTACAATTATACATTTTTTTTTGCTAAAAAATAGCACTCATGCAATTGTCATGAAAAGGGTAAATATTTTTTTCCTAAATACTTATTTCCAACTTTCAATAAGTATTTAAGTAGGTTGTCAGCATTTTTTAATTCAGAGTACCTACTCACGATAAGCCTTTGTAGCGGTATTTTTAACGCACGGTAAAGTCAAGGTGCACGGGACGGTTTTCGAAATATCGCGCCATAATTTTACTGCGCGACATTCGTGTGTTGTGCTCTATTCATTTTAATGTACTTTAACAAAACGCGCAGTACAATTACGCTAGTGTGTTGCCAGTCTAATAGTTTTCAATCTGACAACGTTGTACACAATATATTTTTTTTACCATGCTCAATCGGGTATCACCGGGTGAATTTGCTCCTTTGTCTCCCTGGCCGGTCCGCCTCTGCATTCAGAAATTGTAAATACACAATTTGTGTAACGCAAAATGAAATATGTCGTCAGAACACACGAAACGAAATTATTTACATAATATCATGAATCTACGGCAATGCACTACTGGGCGGCTGATTGTTGTATCGTATTGTCTGTATTACAACCTAACCTTACCATTTTGTCGACTAGATTCGCGGCGGTGGCGAACGCGTTGCAACCGACTCTGGGCACGGCCAACCCATCGGCCAGCGTGGACTTGCCCTCCACGGTCACGGGCCTCCCGTATTCCATGGCTTTCGAGAAACTCGGTACCCGATCGGATTCGACGCCCTAAAATAATAAGGATAATAAAATTTTAAATTTAAAATGTTTGCAGTCAGTAAACGTATTTATAACGTCATCGGGTCAAATGTTCCGTTTGTTTTTTCGATCACCATTTTACGATATTTTTGTTTTAAATCTTTTTGACGATCGGTTATCATAAATATTTAAACCAGTGCAAGAATCACTACTTCAATCCTTCGGCTGAAATCACTTCTTTAAACCTCTGCAATCTACAGTAATGCAATTATTTCCAATGCGACGTCATACGATATCGTAAGCAGTGTTTTTGTTGCCTATCGCGTGAGCCGCGTTGTAATTTAGATGTATTCAACTTCCTGCGTGTCAATCGATTAGTGATTCAGGTAACCATTTCCTACCCATCGCGAAGTCATCTAAATAGGCTTTAACACATTTTCCATTCATATTTAGTTACGAGTTTTACGAAAATTTGTTAATTTTATTTAATTTTTTTTCAATCTGAATTTTTCATCAATTTCGGCACGCGTTATATTGACTATAAAATCGGAAATCGAATATTGAACATCACAATGAATTCAAATATGCTTTCGACCGCTGAACGTATCATCTATATATATATATACGTTGGAAGTATAATACTTTAATTAGATTACTACATGCTATACGTCCGTTGGACTATATAGACGGCAAGGTCCTCTTGGTAAAAAAAATATTTTTAAATCAATAACGATATTAAAAATGCACTTATACCTTGAATCTTTTAATAGTATTCTTATCAAAGTCTCAACTGGATATCGACCACCATGTTTGTATAAGTGTTGGTGTTCGGCTAATTACTAAACTTACCGATAGCGATTGATACCAATTAATTAAAAAAAATGTTTATCACTTTGGCATCAAGGTAAGTACTTTATGCTCATTAATAAAACTATTTCCTCATTTCTTGCAATCAAATTATTCATAAAAATGAAGTGTTTACTTAATTTATTACAATTGGATAATACGAATGAATATGATTATTAGTTACGATTGTTGTGTTATTGAATTTACATTATTTCATTATCATTTCAAAAACTTAATCAATTTGATAGCAATCAAACAAGAATGAAATAATGATAATCTATACAGAAACGCTATATATAAAGTAATTGTTTTTCTTTTACTTATCACATATTGATTTATATGTATATTTTATATATAAATAGACAATTTGACGTTATGCAGTATTACAGATAATAAAATATAATATGAGCAAATATTATATACAAATATATATATATTGCTATACCAATTGCTTTGTTGTATACATGTTATTATTATATTTTCCACAATTAACCTCTTAACCTCACTGGCTCATCATTTCAGTCATTAAATATTATATAATATATGATTTTCATTAACGAAACCATATTCGTTGTATAAATATAATGTATATATATTTACATATGTTCAAAAACACCTACAGATCATGGTTGAACAATTTGTATATATTTTTCGTGTTTTTTCACTTTTATTCTAGAACACAATGTTCCAACACATAATTACTTGTATTAAAATCATAACATACTATTAAAAAACTTAATACGGTATAAGCTATAAAGCTTGATACGAGTATATATCGTTTTATGCAATTATGTGTATATGTTTTTGAAAATACACAAAAAATTACAGCGAGAAACTGTATTCCCACGTGAAAAAAATAAACAAACATAAAAAAAAAAAAAATGATTGTTTGTTAATGCAAACTGATGATCGAAACAAATTTTTTTTTTAATTTTCTGGTATTTACAGCTTTTATAATAATAGTCTTATACTCTCATGGTGCAGTTTAAAAGTACAATAAAATTAGAAGTACTCACAATTATTTTACAGTTTTTCTTTAGAGTTTTCACCGCCAATGACACGCCGGCCAATAAGCCTCCGCCTCCGACTGGAACGACGATTGCATCGGCATCTGGTACGTCTTCCAATATCTCGAGTCCAACCGTACCCTGGCCAGCCATTATGTGAGGGTGGTCGTACCTATAAATTTGGTTCGTGTTAAATATTCCACCTTGAAAATATATTTTACTTGCAATAACTGCTTTGTGTTCTTTGAAAACGGTTTTTAATAAAGTGATCTTAGACAATGTTTTCCAAGTTCATGTAACAGACACGTAATAAATGAAACTTTTTCATTTTTAAACCATTTTTAATCATATTGTTAGTTTTTATTTGTACGTTATACGGCTTATTGATTTAAATGTAAATAATTTATAGTAATTTATCTAAAGATCGTTAATTTTCTATCCTGATATTTAGCATGTTCTTAAATTTGAGCTTCAAAAATAACAGGAGATTGCTGTTGCGTATGGCAGTTCAAAGGTTCATTTATAACGAAATATAGATGATAATAATACAGTACAGTATACAGATTTATCGAGTATAAAAAAAAAAAGAACTACAGTTATTTCGTGAAAACCAAAACTGAACCCATGACATACTAATAATAACAACGGTAGATGTATTGTATAATTTGGAGAAGTATTTGTCGATTCGATAGCGTTTGAATACTATTAATTTGAGGATAAAGTTAAAATGAAAGTAAATAATGGATTGAACGGTGTCAGGGATCCACAATAGTTTGTTTATAAGAATAATAGTGACATACTCCCACTCACCCCGAGTGCCAACATCTGTATTTTTGGTTAGCAAACAAGGCAAGCAAGATACGTAAAAAATGTCCGTAGATTTCTTAAGATAGGCATTTAGATATTATGCAAATCATTCCAATAGTTAATTAATACTATTTACAACTGAGAATCGTAAAAGTTGTACAGTTTTTAATCAGTGTTTTTACTAACATTTTTTTTCTTTTATTAGCAAAATATATTATAACTAACGATCGTGTTTTGGTTTGATCCTGATTTAAATGATATCACAGCCGTAGTCATTAATTATTACGATTCAAACGATTTATACGTTTACGTTTGCACAGACGCTGGTATGATGGGATCATCGATTGTATTATTATAAAATAATAATAATTCCAATAGTATTTTTAAGGTAAAAAAAAGAACCGGTGCATAGGTTGTACACAATATTGTATTCTCCAACCTGTAAATGTTGAATTCCTTAGGTTTTCCTGATAAAAATAAAATCAAAGAACACGAAAGAATCCTTTATGGAGCCATTTCACGGTTCAACATAACGTTAATGTTTTATTGAAAGAAAATGTCCGATTCGATCGAAAAATATTGCAATATCATTGCACAAAAAAAATGCAACAAAAAAATAATATCTAAAACGTATACCACATGCAACGTGAATAAATGAAAAGCACAGAGAAACCACAATTTTCAGACGTTACGTCATGTGTTGTATATAGACCGTTTTCGGTATTTTAACTCTCCCGTAGTTTTGGTCATTGGTCGACTACCCATTCGTCCCATTAATCGACCGTTTATATCAATTCATTTCGAACGGATGATAAACCGTCGTTTTCATAACTTTATGGATGTATCAAAGGTTAGGTTAGGTAAGGTAAGGTCCGGGTCGGGTTTATATCGAATGGGTGCTTTTAAAATTATTGTTCCGGTTGATTAGCAAATCGGTTAGGTGTTAATATTAACTCCGGTACCATCGTAAAGTAAAACAAGGACAGGGTTAGAGAGCAAAGAGGGATACATGTTCTCCTAAAATATATTCTAGCTCTCCCGATTTCCATTAAAATTTAGACCATGATTTTTAATGAATAATATTCTTGATACGCTTAACAACGTTGGAAGAGCAACTTACGCATTTGCCATTATTAAGCATAAAGTGATTTAGATAATACTAACAACGAAAACGTATTGGCGGGGTCGACGAGAAGGAAGGGCAGAAGAGCCGGAGCCCCGTGGCCCAAGTGTCCAAGGAGCCTAGTTTTTCTGGCCTATCATGTCAAAAAAAAAAAATATGTATAATAATTTTTCATGCTAAAATTAAACAATAATAATCGATTTTGTGTGTTCACCGTGAGCTGAATAATATAGTAATATGAGCGATGCGGTAAAACCCTAACAGGCCGTATGGGTTATTATGGTTTATTTTTTATTTAAATTTATAAAATATTGTAATTAAACCAAATACTATATTTGTTTATTATTCGCAAACTATTAAACTGAAAGAATAGTGTTGTATTACAGTGGTATGGTTATCTTACTCAAATAAATGCAAGTAAAGTGAGCCCAAAATCGATCGACCGGTGCCTCACAAATGCTCTCACATATTGAAAATAATTCCAATCAGTAGTAAGTGAACATGAAGAAATCAATCTCAATCCATCAAAAGTTATTCTATCAGGAACTTCTTGTCCAGCGTGTCTCAACCGTAGGTACGTACGCAGTTGAAAGGACGAAAAATGAACGTGAACATAGCGCGGGGAAAAAAACAAAACGCATCGCGTCACGACGTACAATTTATGTCACGTTATGACATAAAATTAAATTTTAAAATAAATCCAATAAACTCTAGAAAGAAAGTATGTTTTATTTAGTCAACACCAACCCTAATTATATGCTATAAACATGTCAATGTCTGCAGCAAATACTGATTTGGTTTTTGATCCGTTTCATTAAATGATTATTTTTTTTCTTTTTATTTTTTTCAACCATTTCTCTGCGATATAAAAACGATAACCGATAATCTGCCACTCATCAAATAAAACTTCTTAATCCATTTCCCTTTCGTCGTTACTTATTATTATTTATTTTCTAACAAATCACTCCAACCTAAACGTGTTTTTTACGTTTTACTTTATATCATATATGGTCTTCTCGTATCGTTTTGAAACTGGAGTTTCCCGTTTCAGCCAAAATAATATTAACCGTTTTCGCCATAGCTCTTTTCCGCCAAAAATGAAAAAGGTACAATTCCTGTATCCGCCAAAAGCCATTTCCACCAAAAAAAGTTTGGAAACCATTGGTTTTAATTTTTACGCAATATTGAATATATGTTATGTGTGGTATGCGTTAAAGTTATTTATAATGTATACCTACACTGATAATCGTCGATAATAACGGTACACTGTTCTATATACTGTATCATAGTTTAGTTATAATTCGCATACAATAATTATCTGACAAATGTTAAATTCTTATATATCCATTCAGTATCTGTTCTTTTTGTCACCAGAACACTTAAACTTTCTTATTTAATTACAGTTCTTAAAATGGAATTTGTTGTAAATAAAAGAGGTAAAACAATGTTGATTTTTTATGGGTTTAAATATGTTTTTGGTTATACTTCACAAACAAATGTAACTCTAACTCAGTGGAGATGTTTTATGAAAAATTGTCGGGCCAATATTTTCGAAAAAGAAAAAGTAATACTTGAAACGAAAGGTACGTTTTTTATCTACAAGTAAATAAATATATTTATTTAATTATTTATTTATTTATGACGATATGTGTTTTTTCAAAACTCTATCGAAACAATATTTGACTTATCCTTGTTTTTTACTTTATAAATACGTAGAATGGACATATTATAATATGAAATTATGTAATACTTTAAAAACTCTAATATAATTGTACGTATATTCGAATAATATATTATTATTATCTACTTGTATTAAAATTTATAATGAAAGAATATGTAATAATTGTACATGGTTTCCAAACGTTTTATCATAAAAATAAATTTTGGTGGAAACGGGAATCATACTTTTTTCGGTTCTAGTGATATAGGGCTGTGCGTAAATCAAGGAACTGGATTTTTAGCGGAATAGTTACATGCCCTTTAAAACATCATGTAAGTACACGATTTACGTTCGCTGTGCATAGCAAAATATTTGTAATCTATTCCGTGACAAAGAATCGTTATCATTATCGTACGCACCCGTTGATGTACATGATGTTCTTCTCCTTGGACAGCTTCAGGGCCAAGTGCTTGGACTCCTTCATGTTGTTGCCCTGCACTATGACGGTGGCCCCGAAGTTGCGGCACGCCTCGATCTTGATGATGGGCGCGACCGTGGGCATGACCACCGTCACCGGCACGTTGAGCCGCTTGCCGTGGTAGCACAGGGCCTGCGCGTGATTGCCCAGCGACGCGGATATGACGCCGTTCTGCTTGTGCTCGTCCGTCAGCATCATCAGCGCGTAGCACGCGCCGCGCTCCTTGAAGCTGAAACGCGACCAATGCGTTACGATCACCAGAAGAAAGCGCGTCTGCCCGCCCGTCGTGCGCGCGTTCTACGTTAAATATACAGATATGGGAGGGATAGGGGCTGAGTGGTGTGAGGCCGAATTACGGTCGTAACATGAGGGTGATGTTACATTTATTCGAGCCTTTTTATCAAAAAAAAAAAAAAAATAAAAAAAATAACGATCCTGTTTTTCGTTTTGGATTCAGTCATTCGGAATGAATATTTTAATTAATCGATCAATTTGATAGATCATCGCAAATTTACGACATGAACAAGATACGTTAGTGGTCCGTAGGTAATCCGCCTCCCGTCAGTCATCGACTGCCGGAACAATGTGTTAACGAAACTCATCGTTTCAAATACGTACGCTTTTGATGTAACTATTGATGTAATATTATCGATGCGTTAATGGGGATCGAAAAACCTAGAAAACCCTTTACTAATGTTCATTCTATGTTACTTTAGTCTATAGTCTAGGGTGACCAAAAAAAAAAACAAACAGGATACATTTTTTGAAATGGGTAAAAAAAAATTATTGATTGTCGTCAAAACAAGAAACTTATACTTATATAAATAATATATATGTATACATAATAATAATTATTGTTTATATACTTAATTATGAATGAATGAATACTTAATTAATAATTACATAAAAATAATATATATATATATATATTATTATAACAAAACTTATATTTTCAAAAATAATTTCGAATAATAATTAACGTTCTAGTGTTATGAATGTTATTTACAGTGGCGGACGCAGGGAGGGGTTTTAGGGGTACGACCCCCCCACCCTCCGAAATGAATGGATGATTAATTTCAAACGTAGTTATCCTACCTTATGTATCTTAAAAAAAATTAATTGTTCAAAATATGATTAAAATATGCTAGAAAAAAAATGTTTTGTTAAGAAAA
>NW_020273439.1:454826-481122 GCF_003268045.1 Sipha flava
TTTATAATAATTTATAATTTTCCAAACATTCTAAAAGGTATTGATACTTAAAACTCAAATTTTTGAAATTCCATGATGTCAATATTTCATAAAAATAATGCTTGTTTGTAAAAATAAGTAAATATACGTAACCAATATAATATTATTTATAATGGTACATTATGATTAACGGTTTCCCTAAATTTTTTGTTGTATGGTCATGTAATAACGATCGACAATAGTCAATCTAGAGCCAATCAGTAATCAGTAGAGGGGGCAAGGGTAGACACATGTCCGGGGGCGTCAATTCTCAAAGGCGGCAAAATATTTTAGCAAAATTAATTTTAAAAAGATTTACCTAATGAAGAAAAAATAAAACAATAAAAAAAAGAAAATAGTATGTTTTATTATGTTATAATTTGTTTAATTTGTTAATTAAAAAAAGTATTAAACGATTTTCATTTATAAGTTATATTTTAATATTAAAGAATCTCGATCATGGACGAAATAAGAAGTATTATATTATTATTATTGTTTATTTATTTATTTATTTTTTTTGAGGAGGGGCATAAATAATATATCCGGGGGCGCCAAATTTTTAAATACAGGCCTGACGATAATTATTCTTATTTTTTCAAAACCCCTCCGACATTTTTTTCTGCATCCGCCCCTGGTTATTAATATTCATTATATCAAAATACAATAATGATATATTATTATTATTGAAGATGGACATCGTCGTAATTTCGGGGAAAATAAATACCCGCACTAAAAATAAACATATCCACAAGACTGGATTTCATAGACAAAAATATTTAAAGCAGTTTATTATTGACTATCATCAATTAATCACTAAAATCACTTTTTGATGAAAAAATAGTGAAAAATAGAATTAAAACAGCACAGTCACGGAAAACTGAATTAAATGCGTCCTGTTTAATTCCAATTGAAAAAACAGGACGTATAGTCATCCTACTTTAGTCCCTTGTTGAAAACTAACGTTCGTTTTACAGGTATTATTTTTTAGTTAATCGGGACATTTCAAGAAGTTTTTCTAAATATCTTTTCGTCCATGGCTTTTATTTTACGATTATTATTGCCTACGTTTTAAATACGAAATAAAAATTAATAACATTGAACAAAATATGTTAAATAATATGGAATGATAAATATACATCGACACGTGTGTGAACGATACATTTAATATCATCATCAAAAATCTCGGGAAATCGTGTTCGTTGAGTAATGCTAATATTTTTAAGTTATAAATTTTACACTAGAGTGTTTATATAAAAAAAACTTCCACTAGTGGAACGTGTTTGGAATAAAATGTAAGTTTATTATAGTCGATACGTATCAATTCGGTCGAAAGCCTTACCTTCCGGTGTATTGCACAAAGTCTTTTTTCAAATACAGTTCCATCTCCACCATGCTGGATAAATGCGATCTCTGCAGCGAAAAAAATTTGTACGTTATAATTATATACTCGTATAAATACCGTTTTATTGAATATAAAAAAATAATTGTACAAGCATAGTTAAAATCGAAAATTCTCACCATGCATGTCGTCTTGACCACGCCATCTCTTATCTTATAAGCGGCCGACGTAATGTCTTCAAACGACAATTTCAGCGGGCTCGATTCCAAACAGTAGGGATCTTCAACTTCCATTTCCTCGGTGCTCTGTATTATAGTATTTCAACAATTTTCAATGAATCATTTCACCCGTTTACAAGTACAATCGATTTATTATGACGATGATGAGATGGTTTTCGTGCGTTTAATAATTATATATATATAATCATAATTACAGGCATTGAAATCAATACTTGACGATGGATGCGCGTATCCAACAATTATAGAAATATTGATAACGAACGTGTAAGAAAAAATAACTTCTATAAATACGTCGAATTCTAATTTTTTTTGAACTTTAAACAGTGATAAAAATTAAGTTAACTGGTGAGCTGGTGAGAACAAAATTATAGACGTATAAAAAGTTTTTTTTTAAATTAAATTTTTTTCATTAATTATGCGGTTAAAATGCATTACATACCAATAACATCAACCAAATCAATACGATCGACGGAATAACATATTTTTCAATACTAAAATTTGTTTATAAATAAAAAAATTTATCGAACACTGCAACACTCTCGTGATTTTTTGTTGCTTGTTTTCGTATAAAACTCCTTAACGAGTATATTAAAAAATGTAAATTCACCATCAAAAAAACAATCGAATAAATACGAAATATAACAATAGCACATGTCCCATATCACTCAGTCCGTCGATGTCGAACAGATCACGTTTTCAAATATAATATTAAATAAACGGTCTTCTACAACCGTTATTCTCATAATTATAATTATCGACCATTCTACGACTTAAACACCTCGTCAGAACATTCTACACAGGATCTTATTTAAGGGATGGTTCGGGGTGGCAATCGACCCTTGAAATATTTAAGGGACGGCAATATTTGTGATTCTAAATAAAAGCAAATCGATTTTTTTGGCATTTTCAGTGGAAAATTATTTATGAATAAATAAAATTATATAAAAAATAAATATTATACTATAAAATAATTTACTCTTATATTATTTAGTAGCGTACAAAATGTATTTATCTATATCTATTTAAGAGTACCTATTTTATTTGTCATGGTATTTTATTAAGATATAGGTATTAGTTTAATTTTGATTTGTATGGGGACGGTACATTGAGACCAAAAGGTATAAATTATTTAAGAGTTTCACTATCAGTCTTTTTTTTTTTTAAGTCTGACAATTTTCTATAACTTTATTCGTGTAATTATGATTCAGTTTTGAAATATTGAGTTATAGTGTACTGAAGTGGGGGAAATTAATGACTTTCTAATGACTAGTTGGGGACACTTATTTTTGGTTTTACACTTCACGAAAGAGGGATGGCAAAACGTTATTGCTCCTGGGCGAAGAAATCTCAAATACGGCCCTAGTTCTACAATAGTACATGCATATATTATATGGTTGTCGTATTAATCGTGTACTTACATCATCGCTGTACATTTCGTTACCCGCGACCATTTTATCAGTCAGAGAACCTCTCTTGCGGGATACAGCCAGAAAACCGAAACTAATGGTTCATGAGCTAATGAGGGCGTATCTGCGTCACAAACGCGCCTACAAAAGTTGACTAAGAACGTGAAAATCGCTGACTAACCGCACTATAAAGCAAAACGGACGAACACGACTGATACGATAGTGATGGTTCGCTCAGGTTTCGGAGTCATTTTAATTCAAATATATTTGATTAATCAGCATTTTATAGCACCGCACTTATCAACGTGTATTCCCATGCCCTGTGTCGACTAATGAAACCCGTTATCTCGCTATACCAACTATTATACGAGATAACAGTGTATCGCAATAACTATGATATTCCTAATGGTTATGATATCATTTGCGTATTAAACTACTTATATAATTACCGAACGTCGCGTTTAACGATAAAATGTAACTCATATCCACTTGTTTTCCCGATTCTCAATCTGATAGTTCTAAAACGTATCGGAAAATTGAAGAATGAAAATATTTGGAAAACAACAAAATTGTTTGTTTTAAACATGTTGCACGAAACGGCCGTTAAATGATGTACCTAACAGCAGTAATCATCGGAAAAAATAATAATAATGATCATAAACAATCGTAAAAACGGAATAATTCCAAAGGTCAAGGGCCGCTTTTTGCGTACCAAATTATCTTATCGTAACAGGTAAGTGTTACACCGGTCGGGCACTCGAATATTCCGAACCGCTTACTATGTTTTTACTACGGCGATAACAATATAGGTTTCAATGTTGTACAACGCACGTCGTATAGGCACTCGTGACATTGTACGACGGGTATAATGGTTATTATTATTGATTTCAAGTTTACGGATTTCAATCCGAAAATCCGAAATATTGTGTTTCGACCTTTGTGTTCGGCCTCCTAAGTTGGTCCTCCATCCGTGGTTAGATCGAAACTCGTTAGCAATTATAAACGTTCAACATTACCATCGCCATGATTGTCGAGCAATCCTATTCGTCTTACGAATAAAATAACACGTACAACAACCTGTTGCACATCCTTGCTGAGTCGTCTGGTAATAAATACGTCGTCTAGTTGTCTCTAGGATTTCGACCAAAAGCACTGCAAGTGCAAACAATTGATACAAAATATTACAAAATATGCGTAAAAGTTATCATCGTTAACTCGTAAATCGATTGAGATACAATACATTTAATATATACGTGTACATATTCGCAATACGTATACGATATATATTATTATATACTATCGACGAGAAAAGCAGAAGTCCTCTTGTACCTTCGAAATATAAACCTAACACAAAAAATATAAAATCTCATATAACTTTATCAAATTGTGTTGTAATACAAAATATTGCGTTATTATGCTACATTTTATAATTAATTAGCTTATAACTAAATTTTAAATTGAAAAATATGCTAAAAACCAATGTTGATAAAGCCCTTAGGGTTTAATAACAATAAAAAAAAAAAATTATAAAATACATTAATTTTTATCCAAAACGCAATTATGCTTACTAAAAATGTCAATAAACGATTGCTGTAAAATAAAACATCCTATTTCATATATTATATTGCAATACGAGTATATTGATTACAATCATATGAACATAGTATCTACTACTTATGTTAATGCAATATCTACATTTGGGCAATTTGATGTACGAAAATTAACTAGAGTTATAATTCCATCGCCACATTTATAATCTGATAAAATATATGAAATGCAATATTTTAGTGTAAAGTCAATAGGTATAGAAAAAAATTGGTTAAAATAAAATAAAATCGTACATCATCTTACACGCGGGCTGTGGACCCCATCACGAATAATCTTTTTAAATAGTATGTTAATTTTAACGTTTGTTACATCAAGTATGTTTATGTAGATAATATATATATATATATACTTGCTGAATATACACTGCATTCTCACAAGGGCTATTGTAAGGCCCCGATGGTCAATGCCAAATATAAAAAAGACTACAATTCTTTATGAGTACTGGTAAGGTACGTGAACTCCGTTTTATTGCGATATTATCAGATTCATGCCCAATGTCTGTAAGTCATATGTACGTTTATATAAATATAATAAATATTAATAACCAAACTAAATCAATCTATATTTATTTGTAATATTAAGATTCCAAAATTATAAACGCTCCTAAGCTGTGGTAAAATATATTCAAAAGGACGAGAAAACTATCCCTGAACATCACCGCTGCACATGAATTACGCCCCAAACATATTTAACGACAACACGAATTGCGTTCCAACGTAAAAACATTATTTTCCTTTCTATTTCACACAGACTTAGAACTGTCGATAGCACATTATGACTATCGGTAGGTTGAAAATATTGATTTTTATCGTTATTATGCTATTAGTACAAGTTAAATGAAAATTTGTAGGTTAAAATTATAGAAATGTATTATAATAATTAAAATGAATAATAATAATAAAAAAAAAAAAAAAAAATGATAAAAACTTAATTATAATCAATATCAATATGGGTTGATTGGCCACCTTCATATTTTGCCATATTTTGTTTTAAATTATCTTCTTTTCCACATAACATAATCCGTTTGTTTTTAGGTATATGAATATTTCGTTGTTTGATATAAGTTTCTTTATATGCTTTTTATAAAACATCTATGAATTGGAATATATTCAGGTGTGCTGAGTAAAACATATTTTTAAACTTGAAACGAAAGACTTCACAATTATTCGTAGTTATAGTCGAATTATAGAACATGAATACGAGTACATTGCCCGCACGGAATGCGAGTGGTCATAATATGTATATATTTAATGTATAATTGGAAAACTGCTGTACTTTTTCATCTTCGGGTAAAATTGATACAACATCGTCAGTAAAAAAAATTCTCTCACTCATCTGGTCTTAAAAACGGGAGACCAAAAAAAAATAGTTTCTTGCAGTCATTTAAATAAAACCGGTCGCAATTCATGTGGTCGTTTAGATTAAGATGGACGCAATTCGTGTGCAGCCATCATCACAAATCTAACTGGTTAACCCCAACCAAGTCACATAATAATTAAATATTTTATTAACCATTAGTTATTATAATAGATGTTGTAATAGGATAGATGTATATAAATATATTTATAATACACGTATTTATTGCTCCTTCACAAAATATACATTTTTAATTTTAACTTATAGATTCGATTTAAAATCAATCAGAACAATCTTGGTCATTGAAATGGATTTCTAAATTTGTTTTACTATTATGTTAATCATTTGATAATTATGTAATCAGTTAAATAAAAAACTACATAAATGTTATAGTTTTGAACTGTAAGTTAACTAGACTGTTTCGGACTTAAAGTTTTCGAATTTTAGAAATGTAAGCAAAATTGAAATTCATATTTTTACATTTTCTCCGTGATATTATAAAACTGCTTTTCATATTCTCGGTATATACAAATCATTTTTTAATGAAAAATTTACGTTTATTTTAATGTATAAGCTATACAATTCTTAGATTAATTAAATGTGTCCCATGCGATATGATAATCACAATAAAATAGTATATATATATATATATATATAATTTTATAGTAATGCACGTTCTGAATAAGTGTTCGTCTATTAAATTCAAATAAACGCATTAAAAACAATTAATACGTAGGTTTTCGCTTGATTGTGTTCATATTGTGCAACTTATCAAAAAATAATTTGTAACTGCATTCGGTTTATTATTACTTATTATATTACTGCTGTAAGACTTGACTATTATCAATATTGTGATTTTGTTCGTTTGCTATGTGATTAATTGACACTCTATGTCGCAGTGAACAACAGTCAAGTGTATTATTGTGTATAATATTCAGTATTATTTACCACCAAATAATGATAAACATTAACAATGTGGGCACTGAGAATCGCGATTTAAAAGTACTCGAAATCCAAAACTTCAAAATATAAATCACAAAAATTTAATTTTTTAATTTTTCATTTAATAAATAAAGTTAGCATTCACAACACGTTTATTGTTTTTGTTTTTCTGGTCTGTGCATAATATGTTATTACTAATGCTATACATAAATACATATAATCTCGTTAGCAATTAGCCCACTATACTTATACTAAATATTTATTACAATATTGTCGCACTCGCAGTCGTTTTTAGTATACTTGTGATGGGAGTTGTAAATCAGATTTTTTAGTTTAAATCGACTATAAGTAATCGTTTACAATTGCTTCGCTTTATTTTGCCGTAATAAAATTACACTATCCGAGCCGTTATTAAATATTATATATTAAATATAAAATGTTACTAGCACTGGAAACTAAACAAAACAACCGGATTACAGAGTTCGTACACTGTACACTACTTTCGAGGTTCAAGTATTTCTTGTCGATTTATCAAATTGAAGTTGATTTTAATAATAAATCCAATCATGAATATGGACGTATTATTCGATATCCAAAGGTCTCGTAAATTATTACGACTATAAGGAAACATTGTAAACTATATTTTAGAATTTTCGATTTTCAAAAGAACGTTTTATACTTTACTATTTAGGAACATAATACATTAAATATGGTGATTTATTATAGTGATTACAACGTGAACCATAAAATTGTAAATATCGTTTTTAATAATTTACGAGAAATATGATAACATGATTTAGCATCGATTTTTTCGAAAATAACTGATACCCAGTATATCCGATACTCTATTAGCTTCCAAATTAGAGACAATGTCGATCGATAGTATTCTTATTTAAAGAATAAATACCAACTAACAAAATGTTTATTATTTTTTTTGAGATTTACAAAATAATTTAATAAAAATATTCGTAATTCCAGTAATTAATTAAATTAAAAAAAAAAAATGATTTGATTTCATAATTAAGAACTCAATTAAATTTTTATTTTTAAAAATGTAATTTTACGTGAAATACACAAATATAGTTTTTAGTCAAGGGGGTAGTTTCTTTCTGATTTGACTGTTAAAAACTCAATATTTCTCACAATAACAATATAAATAGCTTATAAATTAAAAATACCTATTGTGGTCCTACATTATACATTGATTAAATATTTTGTGAACTATAAGCACAATAGTCAATAATCATTGTAATTATTTCGAATACAGTTTAGAAAATATATAGGTACGCAAACTTTTCAAATGTATTACTGTTCATGGACTTATCGAAGGAACATAATCCATTATTATTACTGAATTTTTATCGAATTCACAACAATTTTTTGAGGTTGAAAAAGAAATTATTTTTAAAATGTTATACGTAGATATAAATCTATTATTATAATACAAAATTATTATACCGAAAAAATTAAAAAAAATTTATACAAAAACATTTTTAAGAATTTAACCAAGGTAAATTTATTTTTATGATTTGTGAAATAACGTGTAGTGTTATCAAAGTTCATTGTTTGTAAAAACTATTTATAAATAGGTAATATTAACTAACTACGACTTCGTTAAACAATATTAAGCAATTGGTAGTAACGAGTACATAGCAATAATAAATTCATCCATATTTTATGTTGAAGATTATCATTTTTTTTTTTTTTTTATTCCTGGTTAATTATAAGTTATATAAATTATAATATATTGGTTGGTTTATTTTAGCTATATATATATTTTTTATTATTAGCATTAGTTTACTAGTGTAAAATATAAAACTAAATGTAATTTAATACATCATTAAATAACCATATTAATTATGTATCAATCGTACGTCATAATACGCATATTAATTAGAAGTTTCTCTAGTAATTACAATTCTTCTTAATTCGTTAATACTATAAGTATGGATTTTAATATCAAAATACATTGCTCAACACACAAATATCATTACATTTCTGTTCCAAGTTAATAGATAATAAATTATCATTCTAATTTTTATGCGATCAAATAGTATGTTAATATACGAGTATATTAGCTTATCGTTACAGTAACACTTAAAGTCTATGTTTATGGGTAAGAGAATCGAAGTGATTGGGTATGGTGTGTAGAGTAAAACTTAAAATACACATTTTTCTAAATCATAATCTTAAATCTGTGAATAAAAGTATTACTTTGAGAGAGATGACACACAAAAATATACCTATGGCAATTCCTATTGATCAATAACCTTTTTTTAAAAAAATAAATTTTTTGACCAGCTGTTATTTTCAAATTGATATTTTCTGCGAAACCCAAGTGCAAACGATAAAAAAAAAAGACAGTATTGAGTTTGGCCATATCGGAAAGAAAATCAAAAAATTAAACGTGTATTGTTGTTCTCGATTATACCAACAAAATGAATATTAAAACCCGGATCATCTTTGATTTAAAAAAAATTAAAACTTACAATTTTTCAAAAATGAACATAATTAATAAATTAAAATCATTCACAAGTGCTTGTCACTAGAACAATATAGAACGTGGCATAAAACGGAATATGCTGCGTTTAAATGACGCCCAGGTAACAAGCCATTTACAGTCAGTTTAGTTGGCATTAAATCTGTTACATTGTTATGATAACAAATATCGTACACTAGAGGCGACGTCACTTGCCAAGTTAAACGTTAGGTTACTTTGGCGGATGCTCGGCCCTGAATTATAAAATTTTTCATTGATTAAATTTATAACGAGAACAACTTATTTTAAGAATTATAACAATAATATTATAATAACTGCACTCGTTGTGTTTCAAATGCAAATTTAACAGAAAAACCAAAACTCCCATACATGTAAACGACTTATTCTACATATAATTTTTTCAGATCCAAGTACTAAACCATTGTAATAATAATAAAAAAAAAATATTACGTTTTTTGTCTTCATTAATTATATTTACTAATCGTTTTTATGAAAATAGAATCAATAATATTGGTATATATTTATATTTGTTTTTTTCTTAAAACCGATGTCAGTTAATTTCATTTTTATTTCACTTTGAATATTCTTATAATGTCGTAAAAAATTGAAGAATATTCGGTAGGATCGTTTTAGAAATGAGTTAGTTTCCATTTAACGAGGATCTACTGTACAATCACGTAAAACCCGTTACCACCATAGTTTAAAAACATAATTATTAAAAATCAAAAAATATAAAACTTAAGTTCCTTTCGAGACATTCCGTATTGTATCACGTATTACCATTACACAGTTAATAGTTAATATTATAGCGTAGAAAATTAAAAAAAATAAAATTAAATAAATAAAACTGAATACATTTTTACTGATTAAAATAATATACTATTTTATTTAAAAACGTAACGAATAAATGTGTCTTACACTTCGTTGACAAAAATATAATACGTAAACTTACGAAATAAGTATTTTTTATAATATTTACAAAAGTAAGAACAAATTGATTTATTTGTTGGCAATAACATTATTTGTCTCGATTAAATAACAACCAAGTGACAAGTTATATTTTTTTATGAACTCGAGCCTTATTCTAAAACCCACATCGAATCATTTGCAATCTTAATAAAATGACAACTATAATGTAATGAGCGTTATACTATTAATAATTTATGTTATCATCATTGCAATCCTATTAGTCTTCCGCCCAAATTGTTCAGCATTTCGGTGGCGGACCTGGACAATTTTTTCGCCGTGTCCACGGGAAACTGAAAATTGAAAAATGCAAATGTTAATTGAATCATTAAAACTATGAAACATCTGTAGATTGACTTTTTACGTATCCGATATGAAACGGAGCGATCACAAAACGTAAAATTATATTTCAACATTATCAAATCCAACATTAATAATTTTAATATTGTATAGCCGTGCAATAAAAATAATCAACAAACGGCACTCCAAAAGTACTTTAAAAAATTAATTCATATACTGTAGTACCACAACCGAATACTCACAATGTTAAACCGAAGTAATTAAAAGTATTTATCGTATCGATTTATTCGCCAGTGTTCACGAGTATATGATATGTATATTATGAAAAAAAGGAAGAAAAAATTTGAATAATAGTTAATCGTACGCACGAGATTTAACTGTATGGTTATCAATTTCTTTACTTAGTGATCACATTAAATATTTATGTTGACCAGTTGTACCCCTCCCCACCGATTGACATACACTCGAATAGAATTTGTAATATTATCCTGGTTAACCATACATAAAACAAATTTCGTCAAAATTGTACAAATATATTATTTTTACATTACAGTTTGACATAGAGAACAAATTAACTGGAAACTTAAAAAATATTTATCTTAAAGTTGATTTCGTATAACAGTCGGTTTTCAAAATACGTATTCGTCCGAATAATGTAAATTATTTTATTACTGGAATTACTTGCACTTTATCATTCCTAACTCCATTGTATACTTATAGAACCAAATGATAATATCACTAAAGCCTGCAGACTAAGATACACGTTTTATTATAACAGATTAAAGATATATTGTATTTCAGGATCCGGTAATTCATAAAGCATAAACT
This sequence comes from Sipha flava, assembly GCF_003268045.1. Taxonomy (NCBI): domain Eukaryota; kingdom Metazoa; phylum Arthropoda; class Insecta; order Hemiptera; family Aphididae; genus Sipha; species Sipha flava. The sequence continues at coordinate 466,329 of NW_020273439.1, forward strand.
TGAATCTAGAGCGGAATAAACAACGAAATATATGTTAAAAACTTACAACTACAGTAGTAGAATCACAGATTATAGTGATTAAGTAACACAACGATATTTCGATATTTTATATGTAAATGACGTCAGTAATGATAAGACTGCAAATCACTCCATACTCCGTCAAAACAATAAAATTTCGTTCATCGGGCGAAAAAATCGTTTCTGTAATGGTGATGAATGTTTAAATAAAATGTACTTGGAAATTAATAATATAAACACGAATAACCTTGTGACAGAACAACGCTGAAGAACAAAGACAAAAGTCTTCAATCAAATGCTAAAATCCCCGGGGGTGACGAACAATTTACTTTAAAATTTATTTACTTTATAATTTGAAACACTTAATATAATATTGAAAATCGAAATCAGGCTTAAGGCGCCATGTCAATTGATTTTTGTTAGATACGTAGATTCTTTAGATTGTTAAAAATCATAAATACAGTAATAACTGTGATAATAATAACAATCGAAACCATTTTAATATGATACATAACACTCGCATAGTAATTATAATACGTCCGATGGAAAACCGAATTTGACGTTTAATAAACGAACCAACACTCAATCTTGACCTATATTTAATTTATGAAAGTCATATAATATCATTTATTACATATATTTTATCCGTACGAACTGTAGAACTCAACCGTTCGTCCCAAGCACATAAATCGCGTGTGATTACTAAAATTACGAAACTCGCAAACCGTCATGGTCGCGGTTACGTTGAATCCGATATTGGGTAGGCACACGCTGTGGAGTGGAATAGAAATCATCAATAATTATCGGAAGAAAGTAACAACAATGGTCCTTTTGTCCGTCGGAAACGAGGAAAAATGATATCCCGTTAGGTTGATATTTTTAATGTTAATTTGGAGTGCTTATTATGTGGACAGATTTTATGAAACTAAACGGTAATAAGAAATTTCTACTTGCCAACGGCGTGGCGCGATCATAATAATAATAAAAACGCAGTATTAGTCACTTTGTGGAACAACTACCATGTATTATTTATTATATTTTATCAATTGTGTACGGCAAACAATGTTGGCCAATAACCGCAAGTAAACTGATATTGTAAATATCTATACACACATAAAAAAAAAAAAAAAATGTATTTAATTGATTCGCAATACACGAACCAATGTTTTATTTGTTTACTCAAGTTTTGAATTTATGTCGACCCGATCAGTTTGGTTTACTAATTTATCAATAGAATTTTCAACATTTTAGCAAACCCAAAAAACGTGCACGATATCGTATTATCGTTTTCTAGTCATGTGTTCGAAGCTTTTCATAGTTGAATATCATCGTATACATTTTTTTTTTTCAAATATGGTTAACACATTTTGAAGCTTTTATTACAATTGTTACTAAAATATGAGCAGTGTTTCCCAACTTGTGGTTTGCGACTCGATGTTAGGCCAAAAATATCTTGATTATCAAAAAAAAAAAAAACTTTATATTTACTAGAATGTTGAATTGCGTTCGAGTCTATAATCACTTGTAATTAAATTATTATTAAAATATCATTAATTTTTGTTTTATTTTCCAAAGAATCGCCCACCTAATACAGAGAAAATGTGTGCATTACCATAGCAAAAAAAGACTGGGAAACACTGCTGCAAAGGCTTATCGGTATATGTTTACCGAGAGTACTGAAGTGAGCCTACTGGACAGGGTTTCCACGCCGCCGACCAAGCCTCTTCCGAACCTGTTGAACTTGTCACCGTCGTTGCCGTACTTCTCTTCTTCTTTGGTCACGTCGACCACCGGTAACGGCTGTAACATACAATTGTTGATAACATGTAAATACGTTCGATAAAATACGTCCAGAGACGAGCGCCACCGAACCGCACAGCAAGTGTGAAACGATGGAACGGTTAATGTTCATACAGTTTTTTTATAAAACGTATGAGATTTTTGTCGATCGGTTAAATCATAATATAATTATGTTTTGAAAATGACTCGTCATAATTACAATTTATCGACTGCTCAGTATTGCGGAAGAGTGTGGGATTTTGAGCTATCCAATGGTAATCGGCTTCCGATAAAATTTTAAATAAAGTCGATCAGAAAAGCTATCCGTTTCTTTCAAACTATGTTTATTTTAATTTTTTTTTTTTTTTTATGAACTCGAAACTTAAACTCTGAATACAGTGGAAATTCAGTTGTTTCAAAACCAAGTAACAATCAATTTTGTCATGCCTAGAGAAAATTCGCTGTTTATTTTTGGCAATCAAACGATAAACAATCGTATTATACGTTTAATTTTGAAAACATTTTAAACCATACAAATATTTGGTTTATACATTGATTAACCGAACGAATTATGGGTACAAATACTTTGTTGACACTGGGAAATGTGTCTGAACTGAACTTCTTTCACTTTTAAAAATACGTTTATGCAATTTCTACAATTGTTGTTTAAGTGCAGGTCTATATTATATTTAGGTTATAATTATCTTATATACTGTAATAACAATATTAGCAATTTTAGATTCCGATTTGAATGAGGAATGTATTCGTTATACCATGATGTGTAAGTTTTTTTTGTATCTGTGTACACGATTTTGATCTGAACAGTTGCAAATAAGAAATAAAAAAATATCTAATTGATACTATGGGAGGGAAAGGGTTTAATAAATTAACGTTAATTATGGATGGTATACTTGCAGTTATCAAGATATTTTGACAATTTTGGCTAACGAATTTTAACCATTTGAAGATGTTTGAAAATGTCTAGTTTTTTTTATCATTATTTCGTAAAATGTCCATAAAATAATTTTGGTTTGACAAAAAATTTTGAGAATTGGATACAAATTCAATAAGTAACTATAATTGGTTAATGAAAAAAAAAAAATTGAGTGTAATTACAAAAAAAAATGTATGATCATTCGAATATTAAATATTACTCTGAATCGTTTTACGAGAGTAATGGTACATTGTTTTTAAGTTTAAAAGACCTATACAGCAATAGAATTCATCTAACCATGTACTTTACTCGACAGTAGAATCTTGTTAATTGCAAAACATATTATTGCCAGTAAATGTAAGTTACGTCCCGATAAAAATATACGTAGTTTGCGATTCATGTTTCTCTTACGTAAGTTGTAGCCCGTGTTTCTAGATATTTTAAAAATATTTAAGGTTATAATTATATAGCGTTACGAAGTTAGAGCACCAGAAATAGAAAAAATATTGAAAAAGATCAATATATTAAAAAAAAAAAAAAAAAAAATAGATGAATTAGAAACTAAAAAAGTAACTCTTATTTAATTTGTAAGAAACCTATCATTTAACTTTTTCCCTGCTTCATTATAGACTGGAATAAATAATTAATAAATTAAGTTTTAGTCAAAAAGTGACCATAAATAAATATAATAAATAATAATACTAGGTTTAGTATAAAAAAAAGGTCTTTTTAACCAATTAAAAATGATTAAAAGAAAAACAACAAATTAACCATACCAATATCATTACAGTAATATTAAAAGTCCTAAGTCTGATAAAATGGGAAGGAAAATATTGGTTATAAGTTTATAACATACATTGTAATATATAAAAATACACGGGATGCAACTTACAGTCACCCATTATTGTAGGTGAATATTTAATTTAATAAATAATGATTACATTCGGAACGTATATTATTCCTCACGTGTTTTATAGCATAAGTAATCTCTGTTTTCACACTGGTCATAGTTCGACCTTTGAAGTATAATTTGTTTATACATTTTTAGTTATTGATTATTAATTCTGCCAATACGCAATAAGCGAGAATATTGAAAATATTATATATTATACATGATTGTGTAAATCTATTCTTGAAAATAATAAAACTACTCAAAACAATATTGTTCATCTATTGTAGGGTAATCAAATTAATAACCGTGTTTTTTACTCGTCGTCTTAGTCAGTATTAATACTGATATTAATCAGTTAAATCGATTTATTTTATGGATATGTTTTTTGTTTTAGAAATAATTATAATCTACGTAAATAATAAATTGAAGATACAATCTGTTTGAATGATTCGTAAGACATAAACAAATCGAAGTATGTTTAACAATACTTCAATAACATTGTACGTATCGTACTAATAATAGAATGCTAATAATATATAAACTATTTTTTTTTTCGCACATAAATAAAACATCGGAAACGCCGGATGTAACTACTATTACATGATTAGCACAAGACGTATCTTGAAGGATTTGCTGATTTAAAAAATGAACGAATACATGCAGATCGTGTTAAAATAATATGAGTCAATGAAAAATATTATTAGAACAAACTGTAAAGCAGTGTAGACCATATTGGTAAAGGGGTTTGTATTGTGTTAGTCACTGGGACAGTCGAGTTTGAAAATAAATCATCGATAAAAGTGAAAAACGACATTGTTGGAGTGTAATGTTTTATGCAATAACTTTTAACTGTCTTATAATTCTAATAAATGTAATAATTTTTATGAACTATGGATTGTTATGTTATTGTTATTCGTTATAAATAATTAAATAAATCAATTAATACATGTGTAATTTATAAATGTTCATATTTTTTAATGATTCCCATTAAATTGCGGTCGGCAAGTAATTTTCATAGTTAATGTTCGGCCTTTTCTAAAATCCTAGGGGTACCTAGGGTTGACACCGAGAGGACAGCGTGCAGCGGTGTTCGTGCGCACAGTGACGTGGTGACGCGACAATACAGCCTAATACAATTGCTTAGCCCTAGAAATCTATCAGAGGGATCTGTAACTCTTGGCTCACGTATTTATGTACGTATTTCATTTAAACAATTAAATCGATTGGTTAATTATCAAGGTTTATGCAATAGTGTTTCAAAATTTATCGAAGTCAATTGATATATTATTTTATTTATTTTTCTTGTTTATACTCGAATTTAACAATTGAATTTGTGTGGATCAAAGTAACAAATAAATCATATATATATATATATATATATATATATATATATATATATTATAAAGTAGGAGGAAAGTTGGAGGTTTATTGTTTAAATATTTTGCTTAGGATTTGAAATATGATTGCCGGGTTATTGAAATTTACAAGCGATGATGGGATTTTCCTTTCCCCTTAGTACTATCCCGGTTCGACTCGACTGCGAGCCGAGATACTTGCGACGAATCACGACAATTTATTATGGCCTTAGACAGCAAAATAGTTATCTCATCAGTACCTAAGCCTGCTAATATCGAGGAGTTATTGAGGAGTTTGACTAACCTCCTGGAAATAAAAATTAAAAATTGACTAGTCATGTCACCTGACTAATGATATTTATTTTTTTGTTCGTTTGGTTCTTTATTGACTCTCGCCCGTGTTGTTTTCGCCTCTGTGAATCGGGACTTTTTTACTATTTAATTTGACCAACGCTTCTGGCATTATTTCTAGTGACTTGTGAAATTATAATTCTTGTCAATGATTATGGTCGCGGGCTGCAGTGGTGGACCGGTGCTTGATCACAGTTGGTTTCAGACATCTCAATCGGCCAATAGAGGCAGATGTAGACTGTGTTTGCCCTGTTCGTACACGTATTCAATAACAACCCTCTACGTTGAACACAACTAGAGGGACGCGAAGAAGGTCTATAACACTCCTTAGTTCAAATTCAGCGCCAAATTCTGGTTTCTTATTTTTTAAGTCAATCTATAACAGTTACACAGAAATACCGTCAATTTTATTATTAGAGAATTTACCTACGCTCAGTTTTAGAACTCTAGTTGTGCCTACGCACTCCGTACATGGAGTATACTGAAAAGGAACTGCTATCGATTGGAAACTAGGACACCGGGCAACTACACAACTTCATTTGTAAGTTGTCCTCGCACATGACATTTCAAATCAGTGTCGCCTTACGACTTACGTATTCCTCCATCTTCCGTATGTGTGCTTATTAATATTCATTATTCATTATTGATATACTTACAATTTTTATTCAGTTTTTCGTAATAATGTCTAGTAATGTCTATAGAAGCGATGAAGATATTATTCTGTAAGTATCATATAAACGCCACATGAGAAAACTGCAGACTAATCCATCGTTATATTCAAATGTTGCTTCATAGTAAATAAAAATTAATATAAAAAAAAAAATTTAAATTGATAATTCTTTATATATATTTAATAGGCAAGAGCGCAGTACTATATTACAAACATTACAGTCTACAATCATACCAATATATAACAAAAGTTATCTTTTTAATTGTATATGTATTATCAAAGGAAAAATCAAACTTTTTTAAATAAAATTTTATTGATAGGTCCGTATGATGATCTATAAAAAAGGATCATTGTCTCTAAACTTAAAAGTTAGAATATTAAGGGTTAATTTTCTTACTAACTCTAATTAATATTTTTTTTCATAAGCTACTATGGCGTTGCTCTTATTCTAAGAGTAATTTTTAAACACTTATGGTATATTTTAATATTGTAAATATTAACTGAGTAGTTATTAAATCGCAATGCAACTAAAATTTAAAATAATTTTGTCGAATACATTAGTAGTTGGTGATTAATTATTAAATGATTATAAGTGAATGTTTGTTTTTAGAAATTTAGAAAAATTATACAGTTTCAGTAAAATAAACGAACAATCTAAGTAATACTTATATTGTTTATATTTATGTTATACACACAGGGACGGCGCGAGGGGGTGGACAATAGGGGCAGTTGCCTAGGACCCCGCGCCTTAAATTATAATCAAGGCCCCACGGTTCTGATTTTACTGAACTTAAAATATTTTATTAATATAAAGTATAAAACCCAACATTAATTTTGCCCAGGGCCTCGCAAACTCTAGCACCGTCATTGTATACACATCATATAATACTCGTGTATTCAAATATTTTACTACTTGTATCATGAAAAGTGTCGGAAGAAAAGAGAAAAATGTGAAGAAAAAAAAGAAAAATTAATGGCGTTGTGAAGTAGAAAACTTATAGCAACACGAACGCTACCTAACCAGTTATAACAATTAGGAGTTAACATGTAATATTTTTAACTATATTTTCGAGAAGAGATAACGTTATTCTTGATATTTAGATCTTAGTGGATAGCTGCGAAGGACATAGGTACGGGAAAGGACTTAATTAATGTTGTTTACAAAAGACACTGAACACCTACTCATACGATGGTTTAAACGCTTTTTTATGGTACTAAAAATGATAACGACATTGTCGAGTATTTAAAACACGAGCTACAAAAAAAATAATACACATATCACGCAGTGATTGCATTGCGTCCTTGTGGGTGTACTGATAAAATGATTTATACCTCACCTGAACGTCAATTGTTTGTAAACCATTCGATAACAAAATTATACCTTAGTAAAAATCGCGATATTTTCGAATTTTTTATTCTTCTTCAACCGGTGGAAATATAATCAAAAAATATAAGTACGACACGCCGATGAATCATAATAGTATGTCTAACGATCCATAGCGAAATAAAAAAAAAAATCAAAAAATAAAGAATTATGTAAAAATAACTATGTACAGTTTCCTGCCGATGGTTGTTAAAATAATGACCCCGAAGAGAATGTACGCGTCAATGTGTTGTTTATAATTTTTATAATTTTATGCTGCGTGTGTCGTGGTATTTTTCTGTACATGTGTATAGTGTCGTGATGGCCAGAAAGATTTATAGCTGTTTAACGTTGGTATGTTAGTCGGGCGTAAAACTCACAATAAATGTTACCGAACACTTCGGGACACATGTGTAGTTTTATATTAGTTTTCTGTGTCGATATCATGTATATTAGAAAGTCGTAGTTAATTTAGATCGTGGCTAGATTAAATCGAAACACCGGTTTTAGGTGATTTTCAACCCGTCTTGACCATTTTTTTTTTTTCGATTAACCATTCGGAATAGTTTTTTCGAGCATAACGATTATAATGACTATAATGTCGAGTTGAGCTACAAAAAATTATACGCTCACAACTGAACGGTAGAAGCGATTACTACGTTTCAACATGTACGTACCTAACACGTCTAAACTAAACAACTGTTTGATTCTATTATATTATGTTTCAAATAATGCTGTAGGCACGATCTCAATGCAACCTAATTGTAGGTAATGTTTACGTTTTAATATTAATCAACGAGTGGAAGTCGGTGTCCGGTTTAAGAGGGATGTCGTTGCAGCGGTGATGGCTCCCCTCCCCATTAAATGTTCGGTTATGGCTATTCACATAATATCCCATAAGAATGCATAATGTGAGATTTGATCGGATTTACACATATTGTTTTATCAATTCGACATCACTATGGAACCTACGTGCGATCGACAAACCTGCAGAACTGTTGTAGCGCATTAGGTTAACAACATTAACGGTGTATTTACATACGTGTAGACCGTGATTTCGAAATCGCTATAATATAAAGTGTTTGTGCGCGGAGACGTGTTTCAAGGATGATATTATTTTTGTATCCTGATTGTGTGTTACCGACGGGAATCCGACGGGATCGAGGCAAGTAATGTCCGGGCGCGTATCGAAATCGAAAGACAAATAAAACAAATCGAATGACCGACATTCGCGCCGTGTCAACAGTAATGATTAAACGACCAATGTCAGATCGGCACTCGTAATAGGCAACGGTTATCGTAATAGTGCCCGGACGCGTACGACGTAAAATATGATTATAATCTACAGCAATACGAACGCGTACTTTCAAAAAATTCAACAGCTTGTTCTGGACGAAGGACAACTGTCGTTTCTCCCGGTCTTCATCCTCAACGTTGTCGGCCAAAACGTCCAGGGACGGATCGATCGGTTGGTCGGCCGCGGCGGGTCGCGGTGACGGTCGTTGTTGTTCCGCGAGCGACGGGCAACAGCAGCAGCAGCAGCAGTACAGGACGACGAACGCCGCGAACAACGGGAACGTTTTCATGCCGGCGACCGAAACAGGAGTGCGAACGAAACGGAATAGGAAACGGACGAAAAGCGATTGGCGAAATCTCCAAGATCCAATGCGCTTCCGCGACGGCGGAATGATTATTTAAAAAAAAAAAAAAATTTCAAAAAAAAACGTCGGTGGCGCTGGGTCGGTTGGTGAATTTGCAATGCGCGCGCGTGCGCCCGAGTTTGTTACGCACTGCCCGGGACACCGCGAGCCGGACCGTCGAAAGCTACAATACCTGTTTCGGTGTGTTACGGAGCGAGTGAAAGTGGAGTGTAGAGTAGTGTTACATTACGCTGTGCACGTCAGCGGTAGTAGCAACGGTTAGGTTATGTTTACGATACGGTGCCGTGATTTCACCGCATCGAAATCGTCAGAAATCCCGAATTCGGATGACGCTGAAGACGTGTCCGCCGCTGCGGTTTCCGTTTGGTTTTTACGCCTCGTGCGTGCAAACAGCGTTCGGGTCCGATAGCGGTGGTCAAACGCACCGAACGTGATGGGAATCACGAATCGGACCGACCCTGTAACCGAGGCTTACATGGTACATAGGTTTTTCGTCGAAAACCGATGTTTAAACCCGTACGACAGGGAACGGGGGAACGAAAATTATAAACAACCACCGACACAAGATTACATTAATCGAATCGATAGAACCGATGTGTACGGATAGTACGAACAGTTTGTTACCGATAACGCTTATGGCTCAAGACCGAGGTTACGGTTAACGGCCAGGTGGGCAGGTGGTCGGCTTTGTTCTAATAACGGTAAGATGGTTTTTGGGCCTAAGGTGTTGATTTTTAATTCATCGGTTTCCTTGTCGGTCACATGCGTACGTATCACCAAATCGGTCGGTCTGTAAAACTATACAAGTTATCCTCGCTTATAATGAAACTCGATACACGTTTTTCCTCGCGTACTATTCCATCGGCTTATTAAAGTTATGTTAGAATTGTATTTATAAAACATTATACTCACCACTCTAGGTATTATTAATACGCATGGCTTTAGAGCGAAAATCAACTGCGGATACAGCACAATATTGTTACGAAATAAAATTTATTTACTATTTCAAATTATAAAAACACAGCAAGCATTCAATATCGAAAAATGTACCGCACATCTTAAAAGCTGTACCGGTCTGTTAGTTATGGCAAATGTGTTTAATACGATTCCGAACAGTTCGACGCTGTTTGAAATACTTTATACCACGAATAGATCTATTTAAGTATTTGCTTCAATACCACCGTTTATAGATGTACTTAAATCATATTACATTTTGTTTGTATTTCCTTAAAATAACTAAACACGAATTTCCTATTATCGGATCTGTTTAATAAAAATATTAAATTCCTAAAAAAAAAAAAAAAAATGTGTACACTTATTTTGAGCTTTATATACATTTGAAGTCGCATAAAACAACAAAGTAGGTTTCGACAACTACACACAACTATTGCGACCAACACAATATATTGTTTAAATTTTTCAGAAAAAAAATCTGTGTTTCTAAACAATACGGTAATATTGTAAATCGATGTTAATTTGCCAATGTGTTAAAATTATTTTTACATACGCATACTATACACACATATTATACTACAGAAAACACACTAACATGGTGGTTTTCACGAATCTTTCAGAATCTTATCAGAATTATAATACTATAGTCTGTATAATTAAGTCTATGCTCGTGGATATGATGATCGTTTACAACACAAGCACAATTCAAATAGTACGGTACGTGTTTTCGAAATCTGTTGACGTTTTAAAGTTGGTACCACATATTTAGATGGAGTGTGATACATACTCAATAAAAAAAATACTGTCGAACCAACGAGATTAAGAAAAAACACTTTAACCATTTTCGAATGTATTTCCTCTTTGTACGAGATTAAATAATTCCTCTATCTGTATCGATAAGTTCTTCACTCAAATAGCATTGATTATTATATCATTACTAGGTACATTTCTTAAGTTTCTTACCGAATGATGAGAAAATTACAATTTAATAGTTATTTTTCTTGAATAATACACTATGCACTACCATGTCAAAGTATTTTTATTTATATTTTGTTTCATAAGGAACACTAGGCCTTGTTGAAAAGTCTCGTGAAAAGGCCTAAGGTTATTACAAAAATTATTAATATAATAAATAATGTATAATTATAATTATAATTACGAATTAAGAAGTATGAATAAAAAAAAAGAATCTTGAACATTGCATTAGAACACCGGCGTCGGTCGTACTTATACCCGCCATGATTAATCACAGATGTACAAATATTTCATAAAATTAGAGTTAATACAAAATATTCAACATACATACAGCGAATATGTAGTTAGAAAATATAACATAATAATGCTTTTGAATCGTAAGGAACCCAATTGTTTTTTAAATACCGATAAGGATGAAATTACGTAATTATATTATCCGGCATGAAATCAACAAATGTTGTTACTAATAACAACGTATGATTGATATTCGTGCTATACACAACACAAAAATGCAATAGCATGAGTCGTGTTCGATAAACATATCACACCTCGAGAGCGGGACTAAATATAAAAAAATAATAAATAAATACCTGGCCGAGTGAATAAAAAAAAGAAGATTCTAAAAAACACGTCTGACATAGAAATACGTATGCAATTGATACCTGTCTACTGCAGTTTTCGTTAGGTATATCAAAATATTATAAACTCAAGCTTATTATTCATACGCGCTTAGTGCATTCCACAATACTACAACTCTTTGGAGAGTGCGAGTACCGCTATTACCATTTTTAAGTGCCGACGTCATGGGTCTAACTCATAATAACAACATCAAATACAATTGCAATTACGTGGTGCAACATCATACTAATCTTGCGATCGATATGGCCCATATTGTTTTACGACATTTTAACTTGCAATAAGCACTATACGCGTTATATAATAGTACATAAACACTTCACGGTTTGGTGTATCTACACCTATGTAGTATGTAGTAAGTTCCATCAAGTCCACCCGTGAAACTTGGTTTAAATATCATTAAAATCCATAACGTTCATTGAGCCACTAAATTTGGATTATTTTAAATTGCACACCCTAAATGAGCGGTTAGTCAGTAGATGTCGATCATTGCTAAAAACAAAGAGGCTGAGCAGAAGAAATCGAATTAATACGTCACCCAATTGAATCGTACTTCATGTTCACGTGACGGAACACAAACTTTCTATTTTAGCACCCTACATCATTAAATAATTAGTGTTCATTCAGAGTGTGTACATTTGTCGCTATCGCTATTACTCTGGTATTCTTCTAACCCGGAACATAAACATTACGCGCAGAGCTCACCGGTTATAACGAGAGGTTTTTTTTTTTTTTTTTTTTTATACGTTTTAATTTTTTATTTCAAACGTGATTATCTGAAAACACGTGAAACTGATACGATTATTATTTTATATATTATATTATATTTATTGACTTCCACGTCTAACGTTTTATTTGGGTTTTCTAACTTTCTCTCTGATTATGTTTTTCATTGCGATGCACTATTACGGTAATATTATGTCAGATATGTCGACCGCGAATTACACAATCATACGTACACATATTAATCGTAAGCGACGAAAACGACTAAGGCACAAAATTTATATTTAATCCAAATATTTAACTAGGGCTTACGTATCGATTGCATATTTTCTATTCAAAAGTCTTAGAGATTTATTTTAACATTTCTTAAATTTGTCTTAAGTAACCATGAAGTGAAAAATGAAATATTTAGTTGCATATTTCTTGCACGTTCCGATGACGTTTAGATGCTATTTTATGCATTTATTCTCATTTTAAAACTGGAAAAATCTATAAAATCCCTAATTTTATAATACTTATAATTATTTTTTTCACGTTCGACATAAAAATGTTACATATTTCATACTTTTATTGCAAGTTAAAGTGCTTGTATGAATATGTTAAAGTGCAGAATCCAGTGTCTTTTTTATTTATTTTTTTTTATTGTTCATATTATAAAGTCTTTAAAAATTTAAATCAAAATTGATGTTTGATCGTAATTAAATTATTCAATTGGTTTGGTAAGGAACAAAATATTATGATACGAACATATTAGCACAATTCTGAAAATATTTTACCCGTTTGGTTATTTTCCATAAATGTACAACTATTTTATATATGTCGCATCCACTTAGTGTAATCGTAGTTTTTACGAAATTGATATTCAATTCACGAACTTAGATCATATCCTCAGAGTCGTAGCAATCAAATATTGCGTCCGGGGTGAAACATCAAAATGCATCTTTAAGTATTTTTTATTTATAAAAAAAACTCACATAAAACTGAATATTTTTTATAAACGTAAGATAAATAATGATTTTTCTTTATACTCGTAATTATGTAAGCGTTTGTTAATTTTATTTAAATCAATAACTTATTAAATTATAAATATACATAATAATTATAAGTAGGTATATAGGTATAACATTTAGTTATAAGTTATGTAAATAAATATACAATATTACTTTTACTTACAAGTAATAAGTTATAAGTGATAATTAAATTGCAAATTTTTCATTTTTCCCACTACCAGAAATTGCGCCCGGGGCGCAGGCACCTCTAGCTCTCTCCAACTTTTTATGACCCTACATATCTTTTATGTCGTTTTTAGGTTTATGTAATGAACATTTATTTTGTCCATTTCGTGAAATGGAAACCCGGATTTTACACTTAACGTTTTTTTTTTTTTTTTTACATTAAATGTACAACTATTTGTATAATCAAAATACAATCAAAATATTATATTGTATAATTGCATTTTTATATTTAAAAGAAAAATTATTTTACAAATGATCTGAAAAATTTTAATTATTATGATTAGTTATTATTTACATTATCTGTTATTACAATTTGAAGGCAACGACTATTTGAATAAATAGAAGGTTTGAAACAAATATACCAATATTTATACATTTTCTTTTAAACAAACAACTAGAAATTCTTGTCCTCTCGGAATTTTAAGCAATTGTTTCACGTAGTGTTATGACTCTATATGATTAATCTCCTCAGTTTTAAAAAAAATTAGATGCTGCAAGCTTTACACTTACATAAATATACAATCCTTTTAATAGCCCAAAAATAGTTCCAAATTAATGAAACTCATGTTCATTTTGATTGACAATACAGCAATTACATTCTGATAGACCTTGGTCTACTTTAGGTACAGCTTCCAAAATACAATTAACAATTTTAAAATTAAAAACTTTTGCTTTGCTGACCTATAAACATAACTGTATAATCAATTGTTTTAACTTTTATTTATATTTTCATTGTAGCTGTAAGTCGTTATAAAACCTGTCATTGTAGCTAGTGGCGCACACAGTATTTTTTTTTCGGGGGGGGGGGGGGGTCCAAGGTAAAAATATAACACATTTTACAATTAACAAAATTATGCAAATCCTTAATATATTTTGACTTAAATAATAGCATTGATATTAGGTATTCAATACTAGCTCTTCATATTTAAAACTTGTAAAATTTGTAAATTTTAACCTAGACATCGGAGAAAATTTCGCGGGGGGTTTACAACCCCTTACCCCCCCTCCTGCGTGCGTCACTGATTGTAGCAGACAGCTGATACGGCCATACAGATATAAAGTAATAAATTGGTATAAATATAAAGTATAAACTATGTAATCTCATTGACATAGTAAAGGAAATACAAAAAAATGACAACAGATAAGACTCCATTCGGGTAAGATACAAAAACGGGTGAATGATATTACTAGTATTTTCTGGTGAAAACACAAATACAAAATAAAAATAAAAAAACCTATTCTGGTTAA